>NW_026020048.1:592136-671512 GCF_900185275.1 Solanum verrucosum
CACAACATAGGCTTGAAAAGAATCTGAAGAACTTACATGGCTCAACTCAACTCAACATAACTGAACTCATTTCAATATAAAGCAGTTTAAAACAATTGCAATATAAAAAAAGTTGCTTAAAGCATGATGTCAACTCTGTATGTATGCAAAGATACATATAACTCTGAAATGTATGTAAAAATATACAATAAACTGTGTATATAAGAATACAATTACTTGTGTGGGAGTTTCTCTAACCGACAATCATCATGTAAGAGCTATTGTGATGATACAACGTTTTGCCTCACGCTGCCAGGGCCATCTTATACCTTGTCGGGGGGTATAGAACCTGAACTACTAAGTGGATACACTAGTCTATATTAAAAAGCACTGAAGGAATCATCTAAAAAGTATGACCCTTTTCTACCCATGATGGAGGCATGGTTTATGGAGGCTGTGAGTTGTCTGAACTCTCCCTCATATCAATACTCAATACTACTCCCAAAAATACAATATTAGCTCTTATATTTAAAACAGACTTATTTCTGTTATTTGAGATTAGTGCTCAAAAACATAGTTCAAAGGCTATCTTGGAAATCAAAGTTTCCTCTCTTGCTTCATTTAGAAAGCGATTACTCTTTTCTGAAAACTAGTCCGAAGGCTCTTTGGAAATCGAGGTTTTCCTTTCTTGTTTAAATGTGAAAACATTTTTAAACCCTTTGGGAATACATAGTCCCCATATATTTTTGAAGAAATGAACTTCAAACTTTACTCTTTAATCTTTACTCAACTTGAACTTTAAGTCTTAAAACAAATTAAAACATTTGGAAAAGACTTTTTGAAAACTTTAAAGAACTTCTCTTGACTTGCTTCTTAACTTCTAACTTGACTCTTAACTTTCCTTGAATTGAATTATGGATTCAAGGATTGTGATTTGTGATAGGAAAGATCTCATGATGTTTAGGAATGATTTTAGAATAGCTAAACATGAGAAAATATCAAGAAATCACTGTTTGAGGTGGGTTTGCGACGCGGAAAGTATTTAAATTTTTGTTCGAAAACGATTTTGAGCAGAACGGTCCGTGACCCCCGCATGAAATGATTTTTCCCCAAATTATGGGGGTAGGTCCGGAGGCGGAGGCACTGCCCAAATTTTCCCGACGAAAATTCCTTCTTCGTTTTCCAGCTCTAACCCCTCTAAACTCCATTGGTTCTTTCTCCAAACACTTAGAATCATTTATACCCTCAGATAACATCAGATTCTACTCGAAAACGCAACTAAAAACGTGAATCAATCTCAAGAAAACTCCAACAACATAACCCACAAGGATTCAAACGAACTTCATCAAGAATTCAAGGGATTTACTTTCAAATTAATATACTTTGCTGAAATTGAATCAAGTTGGGCGCGTGGGTGAACTAACCCAATGCTATGTGATCTCACAGACCTTGTAGGGATCACCCCCGACGAAATCCACAAGTTAAACTCGACGATCTTGACGATTCTTGCTTCTCTTCTCCTTTTTCCTCTTCTTTTCTCTTTTCTCCAAGCCCTAGCGTATTTTGGTAAAGCGTAAACTAATCTAATTCTGATTAGACCCTAACTTAATTACAAAAAACGAAATAAAATAGTTTGGCAAGGAAAAGACCAAACTACCCTTTAAAAATCCGGATTTGCTTTCCTTATTACAACAACCCAACTTCCAAAGGTCATAAATCACTCATACAAACTCAGAATCGTGCAAACTCAGCGGCGTTGGAAAGATCATTCCAAGACCTTTCCTACCATATCTAGAAGTACCTCTAACTCATACTGATCTAGAAGTTATGGCTATTTGAAGTTTTGCCAAAACTCAACTTATTCTACCTTAACAAAATTTTCAGATTTTCATTCTTTCCAAAAATGACTTCCAATATTAGCTTCTTCCTAGTTATTTCAAATTGCGAGATGTTACAACTAACTTATTGTAAAAACATTAGCCATTGAATATTTATTTTGGAGATATCACATTTTCTAACCGAAGTTTTATCGTGATTTTAGATTTCATTGTTTAACTCTCTTAAAAGATTTGGTTTCCATGTATGTCGGGATAGTCAATTTGACGACAGTTGTAACCCTAATTGAGGTCCGATATACGGGTGTGAGAAAGAGGCCAAAGGGGAAGTACGAAACTGATATTACAAATCCTGTCAAAAAGGTACGTGTCATGTTAGAATCCTTAATACGAAAGAAGAAGCAGGAGCATATGATAATACGGCAAGCATGTATCGCGGCCCTAATACCAAACTTAATTTTCCGACATCAAATGAGGATAACCTAGAACTCCTAATAAAATTGATGAGAATCTTCATCATGAGCACAATCTTGAATTCACCTTTGCTCCCTCAGGGAGCATGTGAAACTGTCCACATTTGTTATCAAGTATCCCATGCATCACAGTTAATAAGAGAAATAGTTTAATTTCCCTTTTAGATTTTGGCAAGGGCAAAAAATAATACAAAGATTTTTTCTTATTTCTCAAGATGATAGAAGTAATGTTATGTTAATTTAGATTTTTTAATTATGTTTACTTTGTTGTATTTTTTTTTTCTTTCTTTTATAAGAATCTCACTTGAATGAATTTTAATTTGGTTGCATTGTTCTATTGACAAGGGAAAAGATGAAGGGGCTGTGTGTAGTTTATTTTTTTTATAATTGTGCATCTATTAAGTAAAACAGAGGTAGGATATATATAAAATCGCTTGAACACAAAATTAGAGTTGGTTCAATGATTTAACATATTCAAAATTCACCTTAATGTTTCAGATTTAATGTGATTCAATCATCTTGACCTACATCCATAACTAAAAGAGGAGCATATTAATTGACACCAACAAATGCAAAATAAAGTACCAAACTCAAAAAAGTATAAAATTAAAGTAATTAGATACTCTATATCAAATCAAAATAAGTCCAATTATTTTCTAATTTTATATTAATATAATTTATTTATTTTTTACTTAAAAAAGGACCTATGATCCTTCCTGGATAGTTAAAATTTAATAAATGTTAAAGAGAAAGTTAAAAAATAAAAATACAATAAAAAAATTAACTTAAAATGAGAAAGAAGGATAAATATCCTGCGTGAGAGACAAACAAGAAGGGAGATAAATTACTTTTCCTAACATATAATGTATTTATCATATAAATTATGATTAAGAAATTACTTTGATAAATTAAATATTAGTCATTACATTTAATTTATGTCATATGTCAATAATCCAAGCAAGAAATTGAAAAAACGAGAGAAATTTGGTCCAAAAAAGAACTCGAAGATACAAGGTAATTACACTACATGTCACGTTACTTATTTTTAAAAAAATTTATTGTTATTGAATATTATATATGCTGTAGCTAAACTAATTAATAAATTTCCCTTATAGTGATTCACTTACCTTTGAGTATTATTGATTTGGCATAATACATAAATATGCCCTTTAACTTGGCTTCAAATCACATTTATGCCTTTCAACTTTGGGTATGCACAAGTAGACACTTAAACTTGTATAAAATTGAACAAATAGACATACATGTCCTACATGGCATCCTACATGTCATTTTTGTCCTACGTGGTGTCCTACGTGTATTGTACCATGTAAGACTCATGTGCTTACTTGTTCAACTTTATACAAATTTAAGTGTCTACTTGTGCATATCCAAAGTTGGAGAACATAAACGTAAAATGGAGCAAAGTTAAAGGGCACATTTATGTATTATGCCTATTGATTAATTATGGACTTATGATTAATGAAAATATTATTTTTGATAAGTAAACTTAGTCAAATTCACGTAATCTTAACTTATAGCTAAATAGTTAATAGTATTGACTATATATATTATTAGTCAATAATTCAATAATTATTTTTTCTAAATTTAATTAATAATTAGTTGACCAAATTTAATGTATCCCTTTGAGATACGACTATATAAATCACTCTTCCTCTTCTTTTTCACTCATTGAGTCATCTGTACATACAAAATTCCTTCATTTAATTTTGTTTTTAGTAGCAGTCAGGACTTCAAGTCGTGATCAATGACCACCATTGGTGCATTCACAGGCATAGTGATCGTCCTCACCACACTTGAAGCAGCCGCCACCACCACCGCCTCGTCCATCACCGTCGAAGTGTCTACCACCTCCGCCGCCATAGACTTCACTCTGGGTACCTAGCCAGTTTGCTAGGGAGTGTACCTAGAGTGAAGGCAATGGCGATGGAGGTGGTGGATACTCCGACGGTGATGGTCGTGGTGGTCGTGGTGGTCGAGGTGGTGGTGGTGGTTGCTACAAATGTGGTGAGGACAGTCATTATGCCAGTGATTGCACCAATTGTGTCTGGCTATATGTTTTGGCAAGTAAACTAGTGGAAGAGAACTGCCCAATTCAAAATTCACGCAATCTTTGCTTTTATGTAAATAGTTAGAGTAATGACTATATTAGTAAATCATTCAATAATTGTTTTTCCAATTGAAATTTTGGATGCTATTTGAAATGACTATTTAAATATTGTCACGCCATGCTTGCATCATTATATTTGATTTCTTTGGGCCATTGTAATTGATATGCAAAAAATGTAGTATAACCATATCAATTCAAAATTATTTCTGTTAACTAAATTATGCATTTTAAAGATTTTTTGTGTTGTGGGTATTAGGAATTCTGATTCAACTAACTAATTTTATTTTATCATGTATATAATTGACAAGTAATGTAATGGATTTCCTTTCGATTAAAAATGTCATAAGCTTTTAACATGGCTTAATTTATTTAATCCTAGAATTCTTATTTTTAAAAGAACAATTATTTGTTGAATTATTTCCAAATTAAATATGATTGTACTGTCACGCCCCGAGCCTACACCCTGGGCGGGACTGGCATTCGAAAACCATTGATGGCCCCAAGCGAACGATTGGCCTGGCTAGACTCTCAGCGGAAGACTTACTCAACATAAAATGTACTTAAATACAATCTTAAATAAACTGTCTGAATAGATAAACTGAGAATGTTTAGAAAATAACATTCAACTAGCCAAAATGGCAACTCAAGTCTTTAGATCAAACAACTGAAATATCAAGACTAAAGAACTCATATCTAACTGTCTATGAAGCCTCTAGATACTAAGAGGGACATCGGGACAAAGACCCCCGATCAACCTAACAACTGAAGTAGGCAAAAGCAATAAAACAAAATATAACCAAAGGGATCCTCCAGAAAGCAATGAGGCTCACCAACTGACTCGACTAGATCAACGAGGCGTTGGATGTTGATCTTGGTTACCTATATCTGTATCATAAAACGATGCAGGCCAAATGGAATCAGTACATTGAATGTATAACCATGCGAGGGGAAAACTAAACACGACATAAAGCTTGAAATAAATACTGAAAGAAACACTTACCTCAGCTTTACTTAACTCATGAATACTCAACTCAATGCAGAAATAAACAATAGTAAAGATGTAGTTTATATAAAGCATTTAAAACAGTAGGTAGCACCTCAATGTGTTAAAGAAATACAATAACAACTCAATATATATATATATATATATATATATATATATATATATATAAAAGTAATATAATTATGTGGGAGTTTCTCTAACCGAAAACCATCACTATGAGCTAATGTGATGATACAACGTCTCGCCCACGCTGCCAGATTTGTCCTATAACTTGTCGGGAATTGAACGCCTCAACTAAGTGGATCCACTAGTGTAATGTGGTATACCGTGCACACCATAACTTTTTATTGATCAAAAGTTATACTCGTTTAAAGTGTGTATATATATATATATATATATAAAGAAATGTTGCTTACATTTGTAAGAACGACATCTGCCATTTGGAAAGAATAAAAAAGACAAAAAGACATGCACTCATATAACATCAGTTACAAAAATAAATTTTTATCATATGACCAGCTAAGAAAATTCAATTTTTCAAATAAGGTGTAGCCGACTTCAACTGATGAACTTTCACGTGTCACCTTTCTTATTTTTAAATCAATATCATTCCATAAGTGGACTAATAAATCATTGTTACTAAAGATTATGTTGTAATTAGACTAATAAATTTCATTTTTAGTGATTTACTTACCATCAAAACAATTTTTGGTTAGTAAAAATGGTGAACTTGAAGAGAATTCTCTTGTCAAAATTCACGTACGTAATATTAGCTGTTAGGTAACTAGTAAATAGTTAGAGTAATAACTACCCATTAGTTAATTGTGGAATAATTATTTTTTCAAAACGGTTTTTTAGATAACTATTTAATTAAAATTATATTTGGTTTCTATGTAGTATGATTGTAATTGATATGCCAAAAATTGTAGTTAAATGTATTTTGTATATAAATATATCAATACAAAATTGTTTCAATTTATAAAATTATGTAGTCTTAAAAAAAAAATCTTGTCGATTTTTGAAAATTTGTCTAAATTAAGATTATTTTTTCATGTTTATGATTGATAAGTAATGAATTTCCTTTCATTAACATGTTTTTAATTCATCTTATTTTATTTGACCTTTGAATTTTTTTATATAAAAAATCAATTATTTGTTGGCTATTGCATTACTCCTAAAACTTTTTTAAAATATAACAAGCACAATTAATAATTTATGTTAGCTTATTATAATATATAAATCACGTTTTTAGTCGTTTAGTTAACTATTTTCTGATATGTGCATGTATGACCTAAAAAGAAATATATAGTCTATTAATTATATAAGGCAAAAGTACTCATTACCCCTTGAACTTGAAGCTTTTTATACGGTGTACACCTAAATTAAATTTCGCTTTAATTACCTCCGAACTTGTTTATTCCTCCGTCGCGTACACCTTTATTGTCCACCTGCTCCTATTGTGACTACACGCGCGCGACAGCTGACAAAAGTGGTGACGTGGATTTTCACCTGGATAAATAATAGCCACCTAGATAAATTAATATGCATGCAAAAATAAATATCAAACCTTCTCACCTTCTCACCTAGGCTTCTCACCTAAAACTTTCGGACTAAACTTCTCACTAAAACTTCCGGACTAAACCCGAAAATCTTCAACAAATTAATATTTAGTACCGGAGAACTCAGATTAAATGCCAGCACAAGACTTTTATTGTTGGGAATAATATTTATTCATTGGATAGTTCTTCTTAAATTTATTCATTGTTTAAAAGTTATTTTTGGATTTGGATTTTTCTAGACGTGAAGTTGGTCAATTAAATTTCAAATTTGTTTGAAATTCTTACCAAGTAAGTGTTAATCTTTGTTTCCTTTATTTTTAATTTACATTTTGCCCTATTTTTCGTTTAAAATATGCCAAATATTAAAGAAAAATGAAGATTTTACGTTTTTTTTACCGCTGTAACGTTATGATGTGGCAAAAAATCACTTCCTCACGCGCCTAGTAGAATGTGTTGTCAATTTCTACGCCAGGTGGATAATAAAGGTGTACGCAACGGAGGAATAAACAAGTTCGGGGAGGTAATTAAAACGAAATTTAGTTTAGGTGTACACCGTATAAAAAGCTTCAAGTTCAAGGGGGTAATGAATACTTTTGCCATTATATAATAACAACGCAAAACGACATACTTTTTATTAAACTAAAATAACGATTAATTTACGGCGCCAACTAAATTAACGGTTATATTTTTCATGTACGTATAATACGTAGTTTACTTATGCATAAACTAAATATTCTATTTCTGAAAAATATTAAATCGATAAAACTTTGCTTTTAACCTATCGACTACAAAATGAAAAAATATTTTTGAATCAAACTATTGAAGAAAGATATTTTTATTTAATTGTGTATTCAAAATTTAAGAATATTTAAATCATTTTTGGAAGAATAAAAGGGACGAATTAAATAGCCAAAGGAAAAGATTTTAGTTTTTTTGTGAGGGGTTGGGACGTGGCCCGTTATGAAATAGAAAAAGACAATTGGACACGCAGTTTCACAAGAGTAGAAAGATACAAATGTATATTTACCACTCTCCACGTAAGATGAAAATTCCGCTTGTTTTAAAAGTTGTTTTCCAAAACAACTCACAAATCCCTTGAAAATTATCTATATAAACCACTCCTCCTTTTCCTTCTCTATTCACAAAAAAAAAAAATCCTTGAAAGTGTCTATATAAATCACTTTTCTTTTTTCTTGTTTACTCACCCATTCTTCTATTCACATACAATTTTTTTTTTCTTGAGAGACGTCTATACAAATCACTCCCCTTCTTCCTTCTTTGTTCACTCATTCTTCTCTTCACAAAAAAAATAATAAAATAACAAATATAACTCACTCTTTTCTATTTCTTCTTGTATTTTTATTTATTTTTAAGATGGCAAAAAACAATAATATCAACGTTGCAGTTCCCTCCGGTGAAATGCGTTACAAGGGTGTGAGGAAGCTTCCCACAGGGAGCTACATAGCTGAGATCAAAGTTATCAGCCAGAGAAGATTTGTGTGGCTTGGAACCTTTGATACAGCGGAGGAAGCTGCTAGGGCTTATGATGCAGCTGCCCGACAGCATCTCGGCCCACGGACAGTCATTAATTTTCCTCCAATAACTAATCATAATGACATCAAAAGAACCAGAAATTATCTTCAAAAGCTTAATCGTAAGGATGTCATGATCAATTATGCCAACAACAGTACTTCTGCATCATCTTCTTTGATGCCAAATCAGAGTTCTGATCAGGAGTTTCGTCGTTTTACAACGATTACTGGAGCTTCTGTTATGATGTCAATGGTGCGAGATAGAAGCTTATTAGAGGCTTTAATGAGAGAAGGAGTGATACTTCCGGACCCAGAGATCATCGATGCTAACAATACCGAGCCTCTCAATCTTGAGCTCACTCTTGCACCGCCAGGTAGCATGTAAAACAAATAGCGATGCACTCTATATTTTTTTATTTTTGAGAGAAAATTTGGCATGTTGTAATCATTTCTTGTGTATGATCTCATGTAATATGAATTTAGAAATTTCTATTTCTGTTGGATGAATTTTTGTTTGGTTGTTCGATTGGAAACGGAAAAGACATAAGGAAGTAACACGTAGAGTACATGGGCTTAATTTTGTCATACTATACTAAGTACTCAAGTGTTTTCTTGAATTCTCATGAAAAGTGTGTTTTGTGAATGAATAATGTGATAAAATCTAAGTAGCTAATTATTTTTTAAAAATTTAAAATAAAATTTATATATTTAAAAACTATAAAAAAAAAACTACAAATAATCATAGTTAATTATGATTCAAAATATTCTTTTAAATGTTTGAGAAAATTGTATACAGAAAAAGAAAAAAATAATTAGTTGACCCTAAACAATAATAGTTAGCTCAACTCACATAAAATTGAATAGAGGAAGTAACTTTTATAATGTGCATAGATGAGATTTATTAAGGATAAACTACCTTATTAGACATACATCACTACTATATATACTAATATTATCTTTACTTTCAAACAATTGCATATATTACCATTTTTAATATTTTATACCATATATTAATATATTATTTGAAGATACAACTAGATTATTAGATACCCACATATCTTAAAACTAGGATTGATTAATGGAAAAATTACTTATATACACATCATTAGTTTACTTATTTTCTATTATTCCCTTCTTTTTTAAAATATTACTAAAATCCCCTTTTTTACTCCTTAAACCAAACTCCCGGATACATAACTCCATATCTCCTAACCCACGTTTCTCTCCCCAATTTTTCTCTCCTGAAATCACGCCATATTCTCTCCCATGATCTTATCATTCTAATTTTGAATTTGAATTTCAAGATATTTCTCTCTCCAGTCAAAGGATTTCTCATTCCTTCTAGGTATTGTTTCAATTTCATTACTTTCGCTCATAGTTGTTAATTTTTTTTAAAATTCAAAATTCTGATACATTTATGGAGGATCCTCCTTCATTCAGTTTAGGTATTACCCAGATAATGCCATCCAACACTAATCATGTTTATGACAATGAAGATCTAGGTTAGGCTGAGAATTGAAAAAATTGCATGATCCCCTAGTCATGACCAATGTGAGTATCGAGAAGGTGAAGAAGGATGTGCCTTCTTCTTCAAAAACAAAGATTGGGAAACCCCTAAAAAAAGGGATAGAAAAGTATCATCCCCAATTTCTCGTTCGAATCTATCCGAGGTAATGAGTTCTGATCTATTTCTGCGTTTTTGTTGTTGCTCAATCTTTGAATCAATTAGTGATTTAAATTTATGAACATTATTGAGAGATTAGTGCTATCATATTGTGATGTATCAACATGCAATTTAAATTTTGATTCAAAACCCTTTCTTTTAACTGACACAAAAATTTGTCAATTTTTCTTCTCAATGTATCAAGTTATAAATATATTTGTAACAAGTTGGATTATGTATCACTCTCAATTAATGACATAAGTTGGATTATGTATCATTCTCAATTAATGACATACATTGTGTTGTATTATGCTTATTTAAGTATCAATCTTGACTTATCATATATAATACATAAATGACATTATTAAGGTTATTGTGTATTATATACAAATATTAATATTATGTATTAGCTATAAATATAATAATCATTAAAAGTTCAACTGTATATTATTTAGCATGTATCATGTTTATATTATTTTATCTCTTTAACTATTGTTCATTTGTCTCATTATAGTCTGTGAAATACAAGATAAAACAAATTCCTACACACTTTTTGAGGTTTGGTTCAATATACAACACGATGTTTATTGGAACCAAATCACCCTTTTCTTGTTGAATATGTACAAGACATTATTCATCAAGAAAGCGACACACTGTAAGTTTTATAAAGTTTGTTTTAAAGTATATGTTCAATTCGTTTTTTTAATGTATCTTCTGCATTTGTAGGGATTGTGGATTGTTTGTGGCCGCGTTTGCTGAATTTCTTACCGACGAAATCCCAATACAATCCAATGCTTTCCGATTTGATTATCACCGCACAAGATACGCAACCTTGCTATAGAAATACGACAGTCAAAAAACCGAAGCAAGATATGTTAGTCATGATAATGACGATCCATCAAAGCCTAGGCGTTATTTCACACCACCGGATCATAATGCCTTAGTTAATGTGGAATAGTTTTGTGTATCAATGGATACACAATGTTTTTTAGTTAGTACTCTTTTCAAGATACATTAACTTAAGTGTTGGAGCGTTTCTCCAAAAACTTGTTTTGTTTGACTTTTAATGTCAATATATTTTGTTCCTTTAATCTCAGAATGTATATTGGTCTTCATTTACAAATTTCTATAATTAAACAATGTAATTAAATCAACATCAATCAGAAATGCACATAAATTTGATTAAAACTTTTATTTCCAAACAGTAACAAGTCAATATATTGTGTCAAAAAACATATAAAATCACAATACATTGAAATGTATATTACGGTTATAGTGAAAAACTTATTGAATTGAAAATTATAAAAGTGAAACAAAATTGTATTCTAAAAAGATCTATGAAAAAATTGTAATCAATAGATATATGTTGTTCATTTAATGTTTATAACACAATTTTTTGATAATGTATATGATACAATAGTTGTAATAAATAATAATATATATAATACATGTTTTCATATTTATTGTGACAAATACAGTGGTGAGTAGCTTAATGGTATAATTTATGTATCATATAAGTACTCACATACAATAGCTTATTTAAAATAGATAGGTTATTTATGATTTAATGAATATGCTACATTAATTATTATGTATATGATACATTATACATAGTCTACATAATTTATTAGATTTTCCCCATAATGTATATGATACAAACACACCTAAATATTTGTATATCGGAGATAACATTTGCACACAAATCATAACAATTTATTGAATTGAACAACATAAGTCATACGTACCAAAATAACATTAAACACAAAAATCATAACAAATTCTTAAATGTATCAGCAAAACTCATAAATATTGAATCAAAATAACCAAAATAAAGAGTAAACTTTATTCATGATAAAAATAAAAGTGATAATGGATTAATTCAAAAATTATTTAACAAAAACATGAATGTCTTACAAAAATAACACTTTCACTTTTCTTTTGGGAAGAAAGTACAAGTTCTTTTGTTGTGACCTTCTTGTCCACAACGTTCACAACAGTTTATGTTTACTGTTATCTTTTCATCTGCAGTTTTTTTCCTTCTTTTCCTTAGTCTTCCAGCCAATCTTTTGTATCTGGGTGGCCACACAGTTTCATCTATAACATTGCTGGGAAACGACCAATCTTCCTTATCTGGCATTGGAACCATTGGAACCTTATGTTTTTGCTGATGCATCAGGCTTGTAGTAATTAGAGCAATAAGGATGCATATCTGCGACATTTTTGTCCTTTAAAACAGCAACTGCATGTGCGCAAAGTATCTCATCTAGTTGAAACCTACCACAAGTACATTATTTCCTCTCAAGACAAACAATGTATCTTCTTCCAGCTTCATAAATCGAGAAAATAAATTCTGATATGGAACAACCTGTGGACTGTGGACATTTAAAAGTAAGCGATAAATTTATTTCAAGAAATGGTGATCAAAACAGTCAAATGATATACCAAATTAGCTACAAAAGATAAAATTATGTATCATGATACATACCTTCATCTTCGAATGTTCCATCAAAGCTATGTATCTCACCACCAATTTTATCCGTTTTATCAATACATAATGGATACATTGCAAAATCAGGCTCACTTTTTTCACTTTTAAATATAGTCTAACACCCATGTCGTTTTTAATTTTCATAGGAGATGAATTACCTTCTATGATGTATCGGATTTCAATGTTTTTTCTTACCTCATCGATCTCTAACTCGGCTGAAATGGCTGCTTTGAGATTCAAAAATGAAATTGATTGTCCAACAACAATTTCATCACTTTTGTAACCTTCATAATTAACTTCGCTTGCCCAAATTCCTGAATGCCTCAACAAAATAGATATATTCATCATGTATCGAGTTTCTTTTTGAAATTATGAATTTTTCAACCGGGTGTTCAAAAATCGTCTCAATGAAGAAGATGAAATTTTGAAATTTGAAATCGTGAAACTGTCCCCTATTAGGATATGGAATGATTATGATCAGTTAGGCGTTAATCTAGGAAATTAATATAACAATAAGAAATTTTACGTTATTGTTCCTTTTTTAGTGCAACAACATTTTGTTACAATGTATCTTTTATAATGTATCTGCATGGTACCTATGTATCTGGCTGCATCAATTTTCAAGGGATTTTTGTAATATTGGAATTATTAGGGAGAGAATGTAATTTAGATCTTAGACTATGGGATTCCTTTAATTTTTACTTTCTTTTTTGGGGAACTATTAAATTTTTTAGATGAATTTGAACAAAAACTACAGGAATAGATCAAGATAAGATTAAAAAAAAAAAGATATTGTAAAGGGACTAAAAAAAATAAAAATTCATTTGAATTGGCATTACAAAAAAAAAAGGAAAAAATTCTTGAGATGAAAGACATAAGTACAACTATTTTCAAAATTCAAGAAAAGTACAAAAAAAAATTTATATATAAAACAAAAGATTAAGATTAAAAAAATAATTTAAAAACATTAACTATGCATGTGGCAACGCGTGTATATCACCCCCTTAATACATATGTGGGTATGACATATTAAATAGGTATATATTCTATTTTAAATTAGTTCAGAGGTGTCATAGGACCTCCGCAAAGTTAGTGTGTAATAGCAATTTCGGTCATAGTTGAGGTGTGTTTTAAACCATTTTCCCAAGAAAATAAGTAAAGGTGACACGTGGTGTAAATGTGTAATTACCTTGTACCTTCGAGTTCTCTGTTCTCCACTTTTTCAATTTCTTGCTTGAATTATTGAGACATAAATTAAATCTAATGGCTAAGATTTAATTTATCAAAGTAAATGTTTAATCATAATATATAGGGAAAATGCATAAGTACCCCCAGCCTATGCCCAAAATTCCTGAGATACACCTAACCTTTACTAAGGTACTATTACCCCCGAACTTATTTATATAAAATTTTCTACCCCTTTTTGGCCTATGTGGCATTATCTTGTGGGTCCAGCTCGTGTTGACAATTTTTTCAAGGATAGTGCCACGTAGGCCGAAAAGGGGTAGAAAATTAATTAAAAAATAAGTTCGGGGGGGGGGGTAATAGGACCTTAGTAAGGTTAGGTGTGTGTAACACCATAGAAATTTTTTTGCGCTAAGACCCGAACCTTCCTTCGTAGTGAGTGAGATTTTTGCAAGGAATTAAAAATTTCTTAAGTGTTAAGGTCATTAGATGTAGCACCTTGAGTTCCAAAAAGAATTAAATTGGAATTTTGTAAGTTAAGCTAAGTATGAGTTTTGGGTCGACTTCAAATGACCATAATTCCTAGATCAGGATGAGTTAGGTGTGCTACCAGATACCGTAGCGAAGATCTTTAAATTATCTTTCCAACGCCGCTGAGTTTGCTAAGTTTCGAGGTCGGATGAGTGAGATATGACCTTTTGAAGATAGGCTGACCAGTTAAGGAAGGTTAGCCGAAAATAGAGAGGGGTATTTTGGTCTTTTCCTTACCCAATCAGATTTAATTCATTTTTAGTAATATTTTAAGGGTCTAATCCTATTAGGTTCAGTTTTATAATCCTAAAATACGCCTAGGGTTTTAGTTGAGAATTCAAGAAGAGAAAAGAAGAAGAGAAAAGAGGAGAAAAGAGAAAGGATGAAAGCGTTCGTCGAGATTCTTGCATCTTGTTGCGGATTTTCGCCATGGGTTTAATCCCTAAGAGGTATGTAAGCTTCCATAGTGTTGGGTTCTTTCACCCACACACCAATCATGATTTATTCAGCGTAATTTCGTTCTTGAAATTTAAAGATTAGAGTTCTTGATAAGTGTTCTTGAAGTTTCATTAAGTTTTGATGTAAGATTCTACTTGGGTCAACTTTAAACGACCATATCTCTTAGAATATTAAGAGTTACGTGAGTCATAACCTATCCAATTGAAGGTAATTGAATCTACTTTCCAACCCCACCAATTTCGCGTCAATCCAATTTCTGAGTAAAAAGTTATGACTATTTTAGTAACCTATACAGTGCTGTTACGAATTAGCCGACGGAAAAATATTAAAAAGAGTCGTTTTTGCCTTTTACCTCCAAGAAAACCATCAACGAATTTCTTGACAAATAAAAAGCTCAAAACAATCAGATTTTCATCTTCACCCATGAAAATCAAATTTTTGGCCATAGAGATTTCAAGAAACTAACTCGAGAATCTCAAGAAAGGTTTTCTTGATTTTTTACCCTCAAGCTAGGGTTTCAAGGATTCTAATCAAGTTCTTCTTCAAGATTCTTCAAGAATCTTGTTCTTCTAGGTATGTAAGGCTATCATAGTGTTGGACTAGTTCGTCCTCACGCCCTACCTCTACTTTCAGATCAGTAAAAGAGTAATCTAAGATACTTTCCCTAGATTTGAGTATTCTTGAGATAAGTTGATTTTGGATTCTTGAATTCACATTTCTTTTAAAAGTTATATTCCTAATTATCGAATAGTTATATTGTTATTGAGATCCTTCATATCATGAATCATAACTCTTGAATTCATAATTCAAATTCAAGAGAGAGTTAAGAGTAGAGTTCAAGAAAGTCTTTGAGTTCAATTGTGAATCCTTTGAGATCAACTATCGATTTGAACTAAGTTTTGAGGAAGTAAGTCAGAGAATGAGAAGAGTCACATACATGAGTTTCATAATGTTATGTAGACCTACGAGTCAAGTCGTTCATGCCCATAAATTCCGCATGAACTCCAGAAGTTGAGTATCTTTGAGAGGAGTAGTATCTTCAAGTTCTAAGTCTTGAGTATTGAGTTCCTAATCCCCTTTGAGATTATATTTCTAAGCATGGGACTATTACATGTTACCCATAAAGTCTTTGAGTTGAATTGTTCATCCCCATAATTCAGCATGAATCCTATAAGTCGAGCAGTCTTGAGAAGAGAAGTATCTTTGAGTCCTTGAGTTGAGTCGTTCATGCTCATAATTCCGCACGAACCCTTTGAGTTGAGCATTCTTGAAATTAGTAGTATCATTGAAGTTCTTGAGTTCCAAGTATTTGAGTTCTATCTATGGTTATTGAAAACCTTGCATTGAGTAGCTCATGTACATAATTTGGTATGAACCATATTTTAAGAAGTCTTTTACAAACGTTTTAACTTTGTTTTAAGAATTAAGTTTTGAGTTCAGTAAAGAGTAAAGAGTAAAGTTTGAAGTCCTTTTCTTCAAAAGTATATGGGGACTAAGTATTCCCAAAGAGTTTATAAATGTTTTCACATTTAAATAAGAACGGAAACTGAGATTTCCAAAGGGCCTTCGGGCTAGTTTTCAGAAAAGAGTAATAGCTTTCTAAATAAAGCAAGCAGGGAAACTGAGATTTCCAAGATAGCCTTTGAGCAAAGTTTTTGAGCAATTATCTCAAATCAGCAGAAAAAAGTATGTTTTTAAAACATAAGAGCTAGTATATTTTGGGAGTAGTATTGAGCACCGATATGGGGGAGAGTTCAGACAACTCACAGCCCCCATAAACCATGTAGCCATCATGGGTAGAAAAGGGTCATACTTTTTAGATGAACCTTTTTCACATAGACTAGTGGATCCATTAGTAGTTCAGGTCCTATACCTTTGGCCGGGTATAGGATGCGCTGGCAGCGTGAGGTAAATCGCTATATCATCACTATAGCTCTTATATGATGGTTGTCGGTTAGAGAAACTCCCACAAAAGTTATTGTATTTTTATATACATCAATTTATTGTATTTTTATATACATCAATTTATTGTATTTTTATATACATTTCAGAGTTATGTTGTATCCTTGCATACACACAGATTTGACAGCATGTTTTTAACCAGTTTGTTTCTTTATATTGCACTTATTTTAAATTGCTTTATATTGAAATGAGTTCAGTCATATTTAGTTGAGTATTCAAAGTTGAGTATCCAGAGTTGAGTATCCAGAGTCGAATATCATATCTTTGAGTCGAATATCATATCCTTGAGTTGAGTATCTAATCTCGGAGTTAAGTATCTTATCCTTGAGTACTTCTGAGTTGAGTAAGTTTTAGTAGTTTTGAGTACCCTTGAGTATTCCTTGAGTTGAGTAAGTTTGAGAAGAGGTAAGTATGTTTCATTTCTATCAAGTTTCAAGCTTATGTTTATGTTTTAGAATTCCTCTTACATGCTCGTACATTCCACGTACTGAGCCATTTGGCCTGCATCTTCTCATGATGCAGACACAGGTATTCAAGATCATCAACAGGAGCTTCGTTGATACATTCGAGAGTTCGAGTTAGCTATGGTGAGCCTCCTTGTTTTCGGAGGATTTCATTTACCTTTCAGTTATATCAGTTGTTAGGATGTCGTGGGTCTTATCCCGATTTCCATCTTTATCAGTTAGAGGCTTCATAGATAGTCAGTATAGTTGAGAAGTCTGTATCATTTATTTTATTAAATGTTTTAAAGACTAAAGTTGTCTTTTTATGGCGAGTTGTATACATTTTATTATATAGAGTTTTGTTTGGACTTAAAGTTTGTATTTAAGTTTTATGAACTTTTATTTCAGTTTTTAAGTTTTGTATGCTTGAATCAGTTTTCCGCTTGTAGTCAGCCAGGATGAGGGTTCGCTTGGGGACCAGGAATGGTCTTCGAGTGCCGGCCACGTCCAGGGTGTAGGCTCGGGTCATGACAGTGTGTCTCAAAGATTTTGGGCATAGGCTGGAAGTACTTATGCATTTTCCCTAATTTATATAATAAATACATTACATGTTAGGAAAAACAACTTCTCTTCCTTCTTGTTTATCTTTCACGCAAGATATTTATCTTTCATTCTCATTTTACATTAATTTTTTATCGCATTTTTATTTGAAACTTTCTCTTTAATATTTGTTGAATTTTATATATCTAGGAACATGGGCCCTTTTTGAAAAATAAATAAATTATTATTGGTGAGGTCAAAATTGAGTTCATCAAAATGGAAAGACTTAACTTTGATTGCTGGTTGTTGATCCTTCGGGTCACGAGGTACCAATCCACCTCTCCTCATAACATCCAAATAGAATTCTTAAAGTACCGTTAGCGGAGAAGCAAAATTGCTAGGTTTGGAAGATGGCGTGATATCATTGGTCTAATTGGGATTAATATTATTATTATTATCATCATCACTATTAGTCTTAGGATTAACCTTTTCGATGTTATATTCATTTATCGTTGGAAAATTAGTTTTGATTTTAGGGTCGTGATACATCCTTACAGCCTTATCATAAGTTGAAATAGCTTGTTTTGGTGTATCAAATGTCCCAACTCAGAATGTGTGTTTGCTGGATGGGCTCTGTAATCTTAGTTGAGTACCTCTCCAATGGCCTCTTGCTTACACCTCTGTATCACAACTCATTAGGAAGTACAACCATCATCACCACACCCGCATTGATGTTTTCTCTCTTTACCAACTCGAAAAATAGAAGGATTTGTTTTTGTATAGAAAAGATTCAATGAGTGAAAAAAGAAAATTAGGGAGTGATTTATGTAGCCACTCTGATGAGGATATGTCTGGTCCTCTAATTAATTACATGTCATTTGAGTTGTTTTAGAAATACATTTAAATGGCTTGAAAATGAAAAAATAAAATGAAATGCTTTTCAAATTCATTATTTTTTACGCTACATGTATGTATTTCTGGGTGATATTTATTAGGAAAAATTACTAGAATATTCAATTTAAGACTTTAATTTACATAATGTTAATTTACTCTTTTTATCTACAATATTATCATTTTAATTACAAACCTGACAACTTAATAAATATACATATCTTTATACGATTTTTTTACCTATTTTTTAGCTTAGTGGGCTGATTTTATGTGTTTCATAATTTATTTTTTTTACTTTTTTTTATTTTCAATCACAACTATAATTGGTTACATTATTTTTGCCTTTTTTTTTTTCTCTTTCTTACTTAATAAAATTACACTTCTAATTTTATTTTTTCTTTCTCTTCAATTACGTTTTTTTTTACTTTTAGAATAATATAATGATAAAAAAAAAAGAAAGATATAGAATGGTATAAACTTCTTGTTTTTCTTGATATTATTTAAGTGCAAAATTGGTAATATATGGTGGTAAAATTATGAAATAGAATAGTATAAACATGTTGTTTTTCTTGATATAAGTTATCCACAGAATAATATATATATATATATATATATATATATATATGGAAATTAGGATATGGAATGGCATAAACATGTGTTTTTTGGATATAAATCTTTTAATATTGTATACATTATGGTGACAATTTGGTGTACATTACAATTTTTGACATATCGTATTTACTTTGGAATTCTCAATGACAATTATAGTTGAATATGATTTTTTTACTTAAAGATCCTATTTTTTAGGATGCACGTTTCTTTCTCTCATTTTTTTGGTTGATTTTTTCAATTATAATGCTGATTTTTTGGGGGAGAATTTATTGCCTAATTAATAGGATTTCTATCATTTAACACATTCCTTATTTGATACAATTACTCTTGAATTTGTTCTTTTCTCTCTCCATTTTCGTTTCAATTCTTTTACAAAAAAAAATACCAATTTAAGTTCCATTATATAAGTACCAATATATGCAAAGTAATAAAAAAAAAACATTTGCATACCCTAATAATAACCATTTGCATACCACAATAATTATTTATGCATAATAATTTGTATTTCAATAATTGAATTCTTTTAGGTAATATTGTAAAAAAGGAAAATATGAAATCTTATTATGGTGTCAATTGATGTAAATATGATTTCACTATGTATTTTTTTATTTGTAAATACAATTTTACTAGTATATAAATTGATTCTTTAAAACGGTATACATTGTGGTATAGAACTTGAAATTACACTAAAAGTATATGACACTATTTACGAATAACTTTAAAAATTTATAATATAAAAAATGTACCATATAATAATACTAACATTTGTACTATATAATATACCAACAATTATTGAATTCTACCTCATATCAAAATTGTACCATATAATATACCAATAATTATTGAATTCTACCCTATATAATATACCAATTTAGTTGATATTTCGTGCCTTTTTTTTCCAAATGACATTTAATACCACAAGGAAAACCAACATAAATAATAGAACTAATTACATCATATGATTAAATATGATTCTGAAAAAAATGTTTAATAAACAACCAATACAATTCAAATCCGTTAATAACATTCAATTAGATTATGAAAAAAAAGTGTTATAAAAATAATAAAAAAAATTAACTCAACAATGCTAATCCTCATATGGATATTTGGTACAAGTTTTGATATTTGATTTTTTTTTAAAAAAAAAAGGTATTTGCGTCATATATCACTCCTTCAATCTTGAAATCCACATACCTTCCTGCAATACATTTTTTTAAAAAATATTAAAGAACCTACTAAACAACCATTATAACAATCAAATTTGAAATACACATTCATATTTTTTTTACATCACCAAAAAAAAAGTTATATACGAAATGGTGTATAATATGGTTAAACATTAGTGTCCACTTCATTATTCTTATAATGAAATTCGAACACCAACTTATAACCAACTATATATATAACATTGATTTATGAAGATTGATAAAATTGAACATGATTATATGTTACAATCCAACGGTGCATATGATTATATGATTAAGGTGTACATTATGGTGACAATTTGGTGTACCTTTCAATCTAATATATAATGTATGATATACACCAAACATTTACACCACAAACTAACCAAAATTAAGTAATTTATTTATATAATAAATTTCATTAAATAAACAATTAAATGCATAATACCATTATATAATATCAATTTTTTAAAAATTTACACATTAATTATAGTGTACTTGAATGGTGTACATTATGGTGTATAATTTAATATGATAAATAATACATATTTTAAACCAATATTACACTATGATCTTACCAAGAATTTTATCAAATTATTTTGGATAACCAAATTAATTAAAAAGTGAGTACATTACTATTTAACATTGATTTTCATATTAATATTGTCATTAAACAGTGGTAAATTTATAGAATTTGAGTTATATTAGGTGTTAATCTTGGTTTTGATTATATTTGCAATCCTACAATTCATAATACCATAATCTACAAATCATACGAAATGTTCGTTTTAACAATTATACAAATAACATTAGTTCCATGAATGATTCATCAAAATCAATTTACAAATAATAAAATTTTCATGATTAACCACAACAAAAAAGCCTTAAAAAGTGATTTTTCAGCCACTGAAACATTTATTTATTTATTTTTGAAAAATTAAACTATATAATCTTACAAAAATAAATCGGAAGTAATTTTTAAAAAATGATGCATACCGGTGATATCTCATATTTGTCGTGCTGAATTAAAACAGACACGTTCTTGCTTTCAACCATTGAAACGACTTTAAACAGGAGATAACGACTTTATTTTTGGTTACAATACGTTGTTTTGAGATATGAGAGAGAAATATTAAGTAATGAATATTTGTGGAAGGTAACTGAATTAGAGTAAATTAAGAAATTAATATCTTATTTAATATTGAATGATGCGTTGCTTCTTCTTTTTTTTACCATTTTTTTAAATTTATTTTTATTTTATTTTATTTTATAAAGATTCTATTGCTATGTTGGTGTAAAGTCAAACTATTGTTATATAGAGGTTATTTAGGTGCTTAAATTGTATAGTTAAGTTTTTTACCCTATTTATTAATGTACTTGGCAAATACTCCTTCTGGTCTAGATTAAGTGAATTGTTGAGATTTTTCTCGTAGTTTAGAATAAGTAGAATTTTTAATGTTCAAGAGAATGATTTAGATTTTTTTAAATCCTATTTACCCTTTGTTTTAATGAGGTTCTTTAACTCTTTTTTTTTTTGAAAAAAAGTTTTAAAACATTTTTTTAGTATAATACTTTGGGAATAATTAAAAGGGTAATAGTGTAAAAGTAGCATTTACTAATTTATGTCCTTAAATATTTTTTTTAAGAAATATGTCAAACTCCAACAATTCACATAATATAGATTAAAGTAATTTAAAAAATAATTTATAATAAATTAAGTTATTTTTCAAAAAAAAAATAATAATTTTTCCATTGAACCAAAAATACTCTTAGTTAAGCAATAGTTTTATGTTTTATATTGATAGGTGTAGATTGGTACATTCATAATTAATTTGGAAATAATTCAACAAAACCAACAAATAATTGTTCTTTTAAAAATAAAATCCTAGGATTAAATAAAATAAGGCATTGTTAATCGAAAGGAAATCCATTACATTACTTGTCAATTACATACATGATAAAATAAAATTAGTTAGTTGAATCAAAATTCCTAATACCCACAACCAAAAAAATCTTTAAAATGCATAATTTAGTTAACATAAATAATTTTAAATTGATATCGTTATACTGCATTTTTTGCATATCAATTACATTGGCCCAAAGAAATCAAATATAATGATGCAAGCATGGCGTGACAATCTTTAAATAGTCAATTTAAATAGCATTCAAAAATTCAATTGGAAAAAATAATTATTGAATGATTGACTAATATAGTCATTACTCTAACTAATTACATAAAAGCAAAGATTACGTGAATTTTGAATTGGGAAATTCTCTTCACCAAAAAATATAGCCAGACACGATTGGTGCATTCACTGGCATAGTGATCGTCCTCACCACATTTGTAGCAACCGCCACCACCACCTCGGCACCACGACCACGACCACGACGGTCATCACCGCTGGAGTATTTACTACCTCCAGAGCCATTGCCAACACTCTGGGTACACTCCCTAGAAAAGTGGCCACTTTTCTAGGGAGTGTACCCAGAGTGAAGCTATGGCAGCGGAGGTGGTAGATACTCCGACGGTGATGGACGAGGCGGTGGTGGCTGTGGTGGTGGTGGCAGAGATGGTGGTGGAGGCTGCTACAAGTGTGGTTAGGACAATCATTATGCCTGTGAATGCACCAATGGTGATCATTGATCGTGACTTGTCCTGACTGCTACTAAAAAAAATTAATTGAAGGAATTTTTGTATATAGAGAAGACTCAGTGAGTGTAAAAAGAAGAGAAGTGTGATTTATATAGCTGATTTTCAAAGGGATACATTTAATTTGGTCCATTAATTATTAATTACATTTGGAATGAATTATTGACTAATAATAAATTCCTAATAAATATAGTCAATACTCTTAAGATTACGTGAATTTTAACTAGGAAAATTCTCTTAAGGTCCACTAAGTAATTTACTTATCAAAAAGAATATTTCATTAATCATAAGTTTATAATCAGTCAACAAGATTTGAAGGTAAGTGAATCACAAAAAGGGAAATTTATTAGTTTAGTTACAACTTATATAATGTTTGGAAACAATAATTTATTTAAGAAAATAAGTAAAGGTGACATGTGGTGTAAATGTGTAATTACCTTGTACCTTCGAGTTTTCTTTTCTCCATTTTTTCAATTTCTTGCTTGAATTATTGATATATGACATAAATTAAATCTAATGGCTAAGATTTAATTTATCAAAGTAAATCTTTAATCATAATTTATATAATAAATATATTACATGTTAGGAAAAACAATTTCTCTTCCTTCTTGTTTATCTTTCACGCAAGATATTTATCTTTCATTCTCATTTTACATTAATTTTTTATCGCATTTTTATTTGAAACTATCTTTAATATTTGTTGAATTTTATATACCTAGGAACATGGGGGCCTTTTGAAAAATAAATAAATTATATTGATACAAAATTAGAAAAGAGTTGAACTTATTTAAATTTGATATAAAATATTTAATTACTCTAATTTGTACTTTTTTTTGTGTGGTACTTTCTTTTGTATTTGTCGATGTCAGTTAATATGCTTCTCTTTTATATATGGATGCAGGTCAATCTGACTGAATCACGTTAAATTTGAAACATTAAAATAGATTTTGAATATGTTAAATCATTGAACGAACTAGACTTGTGTTCAAGGGATTATATCCTACCTCTGATAATATGATCAATACACAATTAAGGAAAACTAATTACACACGGCTCCCTCATCTTTTGGCTTCCCGATATATTGAACAATGCAATCAAATAAAATTTTATCCAACTAAGTGTTATACCCCATTTTAATCGGGTCAAATAGTATACAACATATTGGTGATTTCTAAATTAATTAAATAACTTAAAGATTCGCCAACTAATTAGGGCACCTAATATGGTTAAATAATGTCTAAAGTTAACTCCATTTTAAGGTCTTACTAAACATAAGATTATAGGTAAGGGTTCAACATGGGCGGCTCTAAGGCTTGGCCAGTGAGGCCATTGCCTTAGGCCTCACAAATTTGAAGGCCCCAAATTTGTTTAAATTATTATTATTAATTTGATTATATATTAATATAATTTATATAAATAAAATTGTTATTGTATATTTTTTATTATTATTTATTTGAGAGTATTTTTTACCAATAAGTTCATAAATTCTCATAATCTCTTCACTCATTAGTTGATATATTTGTTTTAACTTTCAATTTTAAATTTTATTCTTTTTATATAGGAACTAAGTTATATATCTTGATAACATAATGAATTTTTTTCAATTTTTTCTTAGACTACGTGAACATAAAAACATTCATGCACAAATTTCCTTTTCGTTTTAATTTAATATATTATATGAAAATTTTATAATTTGTTTTAGATATTCACGTGCTACTTAATGAAATGAATTATATCATTTAAATTGATCTGAAATTTGGATATTTTTGTTAGTATCCATGCTCAAAACTTCAACTATTAAGTTATGTATGTTCTTTTCTTTTTCTTATTTGTGATGATAGCCAAATTAAAATTACAATTTGAGTTTTGAAGCTTAACATCGATAATCCATCACTTTTATTTTTTGTACTCTTCTGCCTCTTTTTTTTTTTTTTTTTGTGTAAAAATTGATATTTTTTGTCTTAAATGATTAATCTATTGTGTAGAAAATAGATTTTCTTGTTAATGTAGAAATTTTATAAAATAAATTTAAGGACCTCTTAATATGATTTTGCCTTAGGCCACGAGATTTGTTGAGCCGCCCCTGAGGTTCAACTAATCTAAAGGAAAGGTATTAAGTATCCTTTAAGATCCATTAAAAATGGCTAACCGACTGGACTTGACTAATTATATATTTTGTATTAAAGCTAAATATTAGAAAACTTTGAAGTCGATGATTGAAACAATATTTTATAAAGGTTTTTTTTTTATTTTTGTTGAAAGTGAACTGAAGCCAAAAGGATTTTATATTTGTAAAACTTTTATTTGTTTGAAACAAGAAAACCCATTTGAACTTAAGAAGAGATTGAAAACTTTTATCAAAACTAAAGCATGAGAAGTAGTAAAAGAAAAATAAATAAAAAAGGGTGAACTTGACTGATTTCAAAGAACTTCTTTATCATAAAAGAAAAGGCGTTGGTAAATTATATCTAAAATGCAAAGTAACTGATTTGAAGAGTAAGGCAGACCGAGTTTCAACTAATATACTACAACTCTTCATATTATGTTATTTAACAAATTCTAAGCTATTCGAGAAAATTAATTGTAACTAGAATTCTCAAAGCATAAAACTTCATACACAATAAATAACAAATGTAAATAACACGTAGGTAGTTAAGAGTAAATAAAAACACATAACAGATACGCAAAACTTATTTAACAAAGAATAGAGAAAGGAATATTGTCAGTCACTTCCTCCTAATCCGTAGTTCATTTATGTTCGGATGGAGTTTCTAGGAAGCGAGATCCCCAAACAAAGACGCAGATGCACGTTTAACGTCTCGTGGTGACATCGAGTCTTAAAATGAGACTCTTCGACTTCGGTGGTTTACATGCCAAACAAAGAATAGAACATGAAAAGTAAGAGAGTGATTTAATTCTCAAAAGTGTATTTTAAGTAAGTAGACAAAGCTACAACAAATAATTTAAAAATTAAGCAACTCCATACCATTCATAACACAACACAATGTTTTTGAACACGCACAGAATCAATTACTACTTCAACAACCTAATGTTTAACTTTATGCAAATAATTAACAGAACAATCTTTTAGCTAACAGATTTCGACAAATATTTAAGAGTTTAGAACTCCTTTTTTTTAATGATTAAACATAATGTTGTGCTGCAATAATAGTTTAAGTACGCATGATTCATAATAGTATTTCTAAAATTAATACCAACTTTCAAACTAGAACTATTACAGAGAATTAAACAGGAACTTATATGTATTACTTATAAAATTCAAACAAAGCAAACAGACTAATGTAACCTTCATAGTTTCCATACATCAATAAATCCTAACATCACTGCCATGGCTGAAATAAGGGGCGAAATCTGGAGAGAACAGGAAAGGAGGAAAAATATAAGGAAGTAAGAAACGTTAAATAAAGTAACGACAATCATCTTAAAGAGGACGACAATGAAATAAAGTAACGACAATCATCAATACTAAGATTCTTATAAAAGACAAAAAAAAAAAAAAATACAACGAAGAAGACATAATTAAATTTCTAAATTAATACATTACTTCTATCATCGGAAGATGTATGAGAAATGCAAAAAGATTTATGTATCACTCCTTGATTTTCCATCCAAAAATCTAAAAGGGAAATTAAACAATTTCTTTTGATAACTATGATGCATGCAATACTTGATAACAAATGTGGACCGTTTAACTTGCTCCCTAGCGGAGCAAGCCTGGGTTCAAGATTGAGCTCATAGTGGAAATTCTCGTTATTTATATTAGGATTTTCTAGGTTATCCTCATTTGACATTGAAAAATTAAGTTGGGCTTTAGGGCCGCGATACATCCTCGCCGTCTTATCACATGCTCTTGCTTCCTCTTCTTTCGTATCAAAGGTCCCAAGCCATGCACGTACCTTCTGGATGGGGTTTGTAATATCATCTTTGTGCTTCCCCTTTGGCTTCTTCCTTACACCCCTATATCGAACCTCAATTTGTTATAGTCGTTGTCTTCATAGTTGTAACGTTGTTTTCTCTCTCTGCCATTTGAAAATATTGAATGAATTTTATTTGAAAATACAAAAGGAATATTTTGTATATAGAGAGACTCAATGAGTTAAATAAAAGTCTGGTTCATATAGTCGTTTGGCAGGGGGATACATTTTCTCTAGTAATGAATTTACAAGACATTTGAGTTGTTTTAGCAAAATAGATTGTACATATAATTAAGTTGCTTGAAAACAACATTTGTGACTTTTCTAAATAAAATAGTAGGAATAATGAATCTCATTCCAAGCTCATTACTCGTTAGGTTACCAGTAAATATTTTGGGGTGATATTTTTTAATTTATTTGTCAAATAAAAAATAGGTAATAAATACTAAATTGCCATATTTTTCAAAACAAAAAAAAATCATCCTTGAACCAAATACATTCTTAGTTAAGCAATATTTTTATGTTTTATTTTGATAGGTGTGAATGATATATTCACATTTAATTTAATTTTATCTCTTAATACATGACTAACATTATAAAATTGCATGTTTTATTGAGTATCTTTTTCTATTTTTCCAACGGACAACGCCCCACCCACCCTCATCAAATAAAGGGAAAAAATATATAATTTTTTCCTTCTTGTTTTTTAAATGTTTACTCAAGTTAATAAAATAAGGAGATCGAAAAAAGAGTTTGAAAGATTTTTTGGGGAAACACTAATTCATTTACAAATATTGAATTTCATTTTGCATTTTGTATTTGATAGGTTAAAACAAAATAAGATTTGTAAAAAAAAAAAAAACAAGTTTTGTAAAATTACAAGTAATATTTTTTAATAATAAAAAATCTTGACTATGTACAAGTAGACTATTATTATGCATTTCCTAATTCAATTTTGAGGATTACATTTCCATTGCGTTTGTTCTACTTGATGGTGTTACCTTCTTTCTTACTTATTTGTTTTAGTTGCAAAATGATTTTTATAATTAAAAGAGGTGATTTTCTTTTTCTTTTAGGATTAAAAGAGTTGAGTACTATAGTTAATCTTGTGGTGACTTTAATAGTTGTTTGTCTGGTTAACTATATGACTATTAATTTTTTTTGATGATCTAAAATTCAATAAAAATAAATAAGAGTTTACTACCTTAAGATGAAACTAAAAGACGAATTACAACCTCCAAAGGTTGGACCATAAAAATTCATCGAAATATAATTCTATATAATATAAAAACAAAAGACAGAAAAATGATACATTGAAGAAGACATAATTAAGTTTCTAAATTATTAGCATTTTTCGAAGTTATCCTCATTTGTCGGCGGGAAATTAAGCTTGGCTTTAGGGTACTCGTGATACATCCTTCATGTATTTTCCTTTTCCGATTTTATGTTATTTTTATTTGAAACTTTCTCTTTTTAACATTTATCCTTCATGTATTTTCCTTTTCCGATCAAACAACCAAACAAAAATTCATCTAACAAAATTTGGAAGCGGCAGAAAAATAGAATGAAAGACGATAGAAATTATCTAAATTAATATTACAGAGGATACATATACAAATACTGAAATGGTACAACATGCCACATTCCTATTTACAAAAACATTTTTTTAAAAATATTGTGAAAAATCCAAAATGCAATAGGATAAAGAGTATTGTGAACAAGAAAAAATACAATATATTTATTAGAATTTTTTCCTTATAGAAACCATCCACCCAGACTTTCACCTTCTATAATAATGGAGGCATGCGATCTTCGATCACATGTTTCCTGGTGGTGCAAGGCTGAGCTCAAGATTTGGAGGCTCAGCACTAGCGGTTCGAGGCTGAACGGGGCCAACACCCATGAAATCTAGAGTCTCCTTTTGGCTGCTCATCTTTGGAAGAGGGAGAATGCTTTATATAGATGGCTCTAAAGAAAAATATATAAATTATTTTAAAATTAGAGTCATTTTGATGTTATGTGGAGAGTGACACATACATATTTGTATCTTTCAGCTTTTCTGAAACTACATGTCCGGCTGTCTTCTTCTATTTTACTACATGCCACACCATCCTCCACAAAAAAAGATAGCTAAAAAAATTTCCTTTGGTTATTTGTCCTTTTTGTTCTTAGAAAAATCATCAAAATGTCCTTAAATAGTATGAAATTAAATTAAAATGGTTTCCATAATACTTAAGTCCAAATATATTTTTATTATGATTTAATTAGATCAAAATCTCCTTTTTCTTGATAAAAATATTGTGAAAAATCCAAAATGCAATAGGATAAAGAGTATTGTGAAAAAGAAAAAATACAATATATTTATTAGCCAAAAAAATTATATTTTTTTTACCCAATTAAGTAATAATCGTTAATTAAGTTAGCGCCGTAAATTACATACTATATATAAGATAAATATAACCGTTATTTCAGTTTAATAAAGTGTATATGTTGTTTTACGTTGTCGTTTTTTGATCAGTATATAGATCATATCTTTTTAGTTATGCATGCGCGTATTACGACCAAGAACTTATTATTATATCATATAGAGGCGGAGCTATGTGGGGATTCGTGAGTTCGGGCGAACCCACAAGCTTTTTCGTAGACTCTATTTGTAATAAAAATTTTATAAATATATATGCATAGTAACTTGTGAACTCCTAATAAAATTGGTTGACAGCTCAATGTAAGAAAGGATCGTGAAAATGTTTTTCATTTCCTTTTTAAAAGGAAACATCTTTTGCTATATTTTTCTCTTCTGTCATAAAATTTAAAAATCCCAAACTCCTATTCATGACTCTGCCTATGATTACCATAATAAGCTAACATAAATTATCAGCTCTGTTTGTTTAGTTTTAATTTTTTTTTTTTTAGAAATAATGCAATAGCCAACAAATATAATTGATTTTTAGAAATAAAACTCTAGGGTTAAGTGAAATATGACTTGTTAAAAAGCTTACGACATGTTAATAGAAAGGGAATCCATTACTTCCTACAATTTGAATAATTTTCTTCCTACTAATACGTGATAGTCCTTTTTAATCATTCGCTATATATATTGAGGCTGGTTCGTCAAATAAAACTTTTCATCATTTATATCATTAATCCCAATTGAATCAGCGTCATTTAGCACTTCGTACCATGTAATATCGTAATTTCTCTCGACGATAACGATAGATTTGTTTATATTTTTAATTGTTGTTAATAGAAGGAACAAAACTATTCTCTTTGCTTAATTAAAGGTTAAATGGGGAATCGAATACCACAAGGACTAAAATCATAATAGGACCATATCATATGGACGAAAACAATTATTTTCCCTATTTATAATTATCATATCAAGAAGACGAGTTTAATTAGGCATTACAGGAATATTAACAAACATGTCTTACATTGCTTAGGAATCAAAGACGAGATTAAGGGAAATAGATGAAAAAATGTCTATTAAAAGTGGATGTATTGAGCAATTAAGCAATATTTTTTCTTTTGTGAATATAATAATCAGTAATTGACTAATCAACCTATATATCAACACATGCTTACCATTAGTACCAATGGTACGTAGTGTAATTGTACTAATGTTTGCAATCAACCTAATAAGTCATGAGATTAAATAAAGAATAAAATTTCCAATCCCTTTCAATTCACTCAAGTCTATATCACAGAAGACATTAATTCATCAAATAAATAGTTGCTTCAAAATTCAATAATAAATCTCATCTATGCACATCATAAAAGTTACTTCCTCTATTCAATTTTATGTGAGTTAAGCTAACTGTTATTGTTTAGGGTCAATTAATTTTTCTTTTTCTGTATACAATTTTCTCAAATATTTAAAAGAATATTTTGAATCATAATTAACTATGATTATTTGTATTTTTTTTTTTTGTATAGTTTTAAAATACATAAATTTTATTTTAAATTTTTAAAAAATAATTAACTACTTAGATTTTATCACATTATTCATTCACAAAACACACACTTTTCATGAGAATTCAAGAAAACACTTGAGTACTTAGTATAGTATGACAAAATTAAGCCCATGTACTCTACGTGTTACTTCCTTATGTCTTTTCCGTTTCCAATCGAACAACCAAACAAAAATTCATCCAACAGAAATAGAAATTTCTAAATTCATATTACATGAGATCATACACAAGAAATGATTACAACATGCCAAATTTTTACTCTCAAAAATAAAAAATACAGAGTGCATCGCTATTTGTTTTACATGCTACCTGGCGGTGCAAGAGTGAGCTCAAGATTGAGAGGCTCGGTATTGTTAGCATCGATGATCTCTGGGTCCGGAAGTATCACTCCTTCTCTCATTAAAGCCTCTAATAAGCTTCTATCTCGCACCATTGACATCATAACAGAAGCTCCAGTAATCGTTGTAAAACGACGAAACTCCTGATCAGAACTCTGATTTGGCATCAAAGAAGATGATGCAGAAGTACTGTTGTTGGCATAATTGATCATGACATCCTTACGATTAAGCTTTTGAAGATAATTTCTGGTTCTTTTGATGTCATTATGATTAGTTATTGGAGGAAAATTAATGACTGTCCGTGGGCCGAGATGCTGTCGGGCAGCTGCATCATAAGCCCTAGCAGCTTCCTCCGCTGTATCAAAGGTTCCAAGCCACACAAATCTTCTCTGGCTGATAACTTTGATCTCAGCTATGTAGCTCCCTGTGGGAAGCTTCCTCACACCCTTGTAACGCATTTCACCGGAGGGAACTGCAACGTTGATATTATTGTTTTTTGCCATCTTAAAAATAAATAAAAATACAAGAAGAAATAGAAAAGAGTGAGTTATATTTGTTATTTTATTATTTTTTTTGTGAAGAGAAGAATGAGTGAACAAAGAAGGAAGAAGGGGAGTGATTTGTATAGACGTCTCTCAAGAAAAAAAAAATTGTATGTGAATAGAAGAATGGGTGAGTAAACAAGAAAAAAGAAAAGTGATTTATATAGACACTTTCAAGGATTTTTTTTTTTGTGAATAGAGAAGGAAAAGGAGGAGTGGTTTATATAGATAATTTTCAAGGGATTTGTGAGTTGTTTTGGAAAACAACTTTTAAAACAAGCGGAATTTTCATCTTACGTGGAGAGTGGTAAATATACATTTGTATCTTTCTACTCTTGTGAAACTGCGTGTCCAATTGTCTTTTTCTATTTCATAACGGGCCACGTCCCAACCCCTCACAAAAAAACTAAAATCTTTTCCTTTGGCTATTTAATTCGTCCCTTTTATTCTTCCAAAAATGATTTAAATATTCTTAAATTTTGAATACACAATTAAATAAAAATATCTTTCTTCAATGTTTGATTCAAAAATATTTTTTCATTTTGTAGTCGATAGGTTAAAAGCAAGGTTTTATCGATTTAATATTTTTCAGAAATAGAATATTTAGTTTATGCGTAAGTAATCTACGTATTATACGTACACGAAAAATATAACCGTTAATTTAGTTGGCGCCGTAAATTAATCGTTATTTTAGTTTAATAAAAAGTATGTCATTTTGCGTTGTTATTATATAATGGCAAAAGTATTCATTACCCCCTGAACTTGAAGCTTTTTATACGGTGTACACCTAAACTAAATTTCGTTTTAATTACCCCCCGAACTTGTTTATTCCTCCGTCGCGTACACCTTTATTGTCCACCTGGCGTAGAAATTGACAACACACTCTACTAGACGCGTGAGGAAGTGATATTTTGCCACATCATAACGCTACAACGGTAAAAAAAACGTAAAATCTTCATTTTTCTTTAATATTTGGCATATTTTAAACGAAAAATAGGGCAAAATGTAAATTAAAAATAAAGGAAACAAAGATTAACACTTACTTGGTAAGAATTTCAAACAAATTTGAAATTTAATTGACCAACTTCACGTCTAGAAAAATCCAAATCCAAAAATAACTTTTAAACAATGAATAAATTTAAGAAGAACTATCCAATGAATAAATATTATTCCCAACAATAAAAGTCTTGTGCTGGCATTTAATCTGAGTTCTCCGGTACTAAATATTATTTGTTGAAGATTTTCGGGTTTAGTTCAGAAGTTTTAGTGAGAAGTTTAGTCCGGAAGTTTTAGTGAGAAGTTAGTCCGAAGTTTAGGTGAGAAGCTAGGTGAGAAGGTTTGATATTTATTTTTGCCATATTAATTTATCTAGGTGGCTATTATTTATCCAGGTGAAAATCCACGTCACCATTTTTGTCAAATGTCTCGCGCGTGTAGTCACAATAGGAGCAGGTGGACAATAAAGGTGTACGCGACGGAGGAATAAACAATTTCGGGGGTAATTAAACGAAATTTAGTTTAGGTGTACACCGTATAAAAAGCTTCAAGTTTAAGGGGTAATGAGTACTTTTGCCTTATATAATTAATAGACTATATATTTCTTTTTAGGTCATACATGCACATATCAGAAAATAGTTAACTAAACGACTAAAAACGTGATTTATATATTATAATAAGCTAACATAAATTATTAATTGTGCTTGTTATATTTTAAAAAAAGTTTTAGGAATAATGCAATAGCCAACAAATAATTGATTTTTTATATAAAAAAATGCAAGGGTCAAATAAAATAAGATGAAATAAAAACATGTTAATGAAAGGAAATTCATTACTTATCAATCATAAACATGAAAACATAATCTTAATTTAGACAAATTTTCAAAAATCGACAAGATTTTTTTTTTAAGACTACATAATTTTATAAATAGAAACAATTTTGTATTGATATATTTATATACAAAATACATTTAACTACAATTTTTGGCATATCAATTACAATCATACATACAAACCAAATATACTTTTAATTAAATAGTTATCTGAAAAGCCGTTTTGAAAAAATAATTATTCCACAATTAACTAATGGGTAGTTATTACTCTAACTATTTACTAGTTACCTAAAAGCTAATATTACGTACGTGAATTTTGACAAGAGAATTCTCTTCAAGTTCACCATTTTTACTAACCAAAAATTGTTTTGATGGTAAGTAAATCACTAAAAATGAAATTTATTAGTCTAATTACAACACAATCTTTAGTAACAATGATTTATTAGTCCACTTATGGAATTATATTGATATTATTGATTTAAAAATAAGAAAGGTGACACGTGAAAGCTCATCAGTTGAAGTCGGCTACACCTTATTTGAAAAATTGAATTTTCTTAGCTGGTCATATGATAAAAATTTATTTTTGTAACTGATGTTATATGAGTGTATGTCTTTTTGTCTTTTTTATTCTTTCCAAATGGCAGATGTCGTTCTTACAAATTTAAGCAATATTTCTTTATATATATATATATATATATATATATATATATATTGTAACATCCGGCAATGTGAAATAATTGAAGAGGCTTAGAATTGGAAATTTTCATTTTTGGAAAGGATTTGAAAATCTGGAAAATTTTCGGCTAAGTATGGAAAAGGTGAGTTTTTAGCCAACTTTGATCAGTCGTAACTTCTAGCTCATGATGAGTTAGAAGTATTTCCAGTTATGGTTGCATAGCCCTCGGAACGATCTTTCCAACGCCGCCGAGTTTGCTCAAGTCCGAGTCCGTATGAGCGAGTTATGACCTTTGAAAGTTGGGCAGTTGACAAGGAAATCCGTCCGGGAATCATTAAGGGCATTTTGGTCTTTTCCCTAGCCTTTTATTTTGGTTATATAAATGTGTTAGGCTGATCATTTTGATCAGTTTTACCATTTTAAAAAGAAGTGAGAGTGAGGGTTTTGAGAGAAGAAGAAGAGAAGAAGAAGAGAAGAAGAGAAGAAGAGGAGATCAAGCAAGGAGATCATCGTGGATTTTCGTCGGGGGTGATCCCTATCAAGGTATGTGAGCTTTTAGTGTTGGGTGATCCTTTCCCCCACACACCTAACCCCTTTTATTCATTAAGAAAGGATTGGCTTTGTTGTTAAAGTTGTGAGTTGTTGTGGTTGAAGTTGTTAAAGTTGTTAGTTGTTGTTGTTGAAATTATAGTTGGTATTGTTGTTGATTGAAATGTTGAGATTCTTGATGATTTGGGACTTGTTTCCGGCTGGGGTTTTGAGTTGAATTCTATTGAATGTTGAGGGATTTTATGTTTCTAAGTGATTGGGGCTAGAACCTTTGAAGTTAAGAGGGTTTAGAGTTGGAAAAATGAAGGAGAAAAGTCGGGCTTCTTACATGAAACAAGTCCGTGTCGCGGACTTGTTCCCTCTGTGAACAAAATCTTCTCCGCGTCGCGGACAGGACGCGGACTCCATTGTTTTCAGAATTTATGTTCAAAGATTTCCTTAAGTTTGGCTGTCCTAAATCATTCCTAAACCTCATGAGGTCCTTCCAAACACCAATCAAGTCCTTGAACCCATAATCCAATTCAAGGTGAGTTAGGATCAAAGTCAGTGAAGTTAGTTTCCGATTCAAGTGAAGTCAAGCTTAGAAGTTAAGTAAGTCCAAGCAAGTCTTTAAAGCTTTTCAAGAGTCTTCATTAAACGTTTTAACTTCATTCTAAGGCTCAAGTTCCAAGTTAAGTATAGAGTTTCAAGTCAAGCAAAGAGTATAGAGTTTCAAGCTAAGTAAAGGGTTTCAAGTTTCAAGTTTAGTAAAGAGTAAAGAGCATATAGTTTCAAGTCGAGTAAAGAGTATCGAGTTTCGAGTTAAGTCAAGAGTCAAGAGTTGAGTTCGTTTCTCAAAAAGTAATTAGGGAACTAAGTATTTCCCAAGGAAGTTATAAGTGTTTTCACATCTAAGTTGAGAGGAAACAGAGATTTTCAAAAGAGTTTTGAGAAGTTTGAGCACTATCTCTTTTAAAAATAAAAGATGAGTTTTTCAAAAGAGTTTCTAAAATATGATTAGATATGACAAATCGAGTATGTCATCAATGTTTAAACAGTATGGTCTCTAGATATACCATCAATGTTTAAGCAGTATGAATATCCCGAGTCATCAATGATCATATAAAAAAAAATATGGTTTTGATTTGTTCTTTTTAGAAAGAGTTTTCAAGTGCCTTCGGGCTAAGTTTTGAGTAATTATCTCAACTAAAGAAAGATGTGTTTAAAACACTTATGAGCTAAAGTATTTTTGGGAGTAGTCTTGAGCACCGAGTTGGGGACACGAGTTCATATTAACTCAACTCTCCATAAGAACCATGTAGCCAAACATGGGATTTCTCGGATCATACTTTTTAGATGATCACGAAAGTTAAGCTAGTGGATCCATTAAGCAAAAGTTAAAGTAAGGTCCTATATCGATGGCAAGGTATAGGATGGTCCTTGGGCAACGTGAGGTAAAACGTTGTATCACCACTTAGTTTCATAGTGGTGGTTATCGGTTAGAGAAACTCCCACAGCAGTAAAAAGAGCTTGGTTCCTCGATAAGTTCTGCTTAGTATGGATGGGGGTATGGGACTTCATTCATGCATTGCACAAGTAGACTTTGAGAGGAAGCATGGTATTTTCATGATATTATAAATATGATTTTTACGTCATGTTTTAATAGTTTCAAAGGCTTTATATATTGCATGTGTCTCATTGTTTTATATTAAGTTCAGTTATTCTTGAGTTGTACAGAGCCAAGGTAAGTTCTCTTTTGTATCCCTTTTCAAGCTTAAGTTGTTTTTAGCGGTCCAGCTCGCATACTCGTACATTCCATGTACTGATGCCAGTTGGCCTGCATCGTTTTATGATGCAGACGCAGGTACCTAGGATCAGCATTCTGCACGCCGTTAATCCAGTTGAGCACTCTAGAGTCAGTGGTGAGCCTCCTTGCTTCCAGAGGGCTCAGTTATTTTGTTCTCGTAGTTTTGTTTATTAGGGTATTGCGGGGTCTGTCCCAACATCCATCTAAGTATTTTAGAGGCTTCATAGACAGTCAGTCAGTTAGTTTTGAGTCTCTTATCTACGTATATATGTAAGTATTCTATTTTGAGACTCGAGTTGCCTTTTTGGCCAGATATGTATCATTTAAGTTGTTTATGTCTCTGCATAGCATTGAGTTATTCTGTTGAGTAGGTTTCCGCTGAGTTAAGAAAGCCAGGCCAAGGGTTCGCCTGGGGCCAACAATGGTCTCCGGGTGCCGGTCCCGCCCAGGGTGTAGGCTCGGGGCGTGACATATATATATATATATATATATATATATATACTTTAAACGAGTATAACTTTTGATCAATAAAAAGTTATGGTGTGCACGGTATACCACATTACACTAGTGGATCCATTTAGTTGAGGCGTTCAATTCCCGACAAGTTATAGGACAAATCTGGCAGCGTGAGCGAGACGTTGTATCATCACATTAGCTCATAGTGATGGTTTTCGGTTAGAGAAACTCCCACATAATTATATTACTTTATATATATATATAAAGTTGTTATTGTATTTCTTTAACACATTGAAGTGCTACCTACTATTTTAAATGCTTTATATAAACTACATCTTTACTACTGTTTATTTCTGCATTGAGTTGAGTATTCATGAGTTAAGTAAAGCTGAGGTAAGTGTTTCTTTCAGTATTCATTTCAAGCTTTATGTCGTGTTTAGTTTTCCCCTCGCATGCTCGTACATTCAATATACTGATTCCATTTGGCCTGCATCATTTTATGATACAAATATAGGTAACCAAGATCAACATCCAACTCCTCGTTGATCTAGTCGAGCACTCAGAGTCAGTTGGTGAGCCTCATTGCTTTCTGGAGGATCCCTTTGGTTATGTTTTGTTTTATTGCTTTTGGCTACTTCAATTGTTAGGTTGATCGGGGGTCTTGTCCTGACGTCCCTCTTAGTATCTAGAGGCTTCATAAACAGTTAGATATGAGTTCTTTAGTCTTGATATTTCAGTTGTTTGATCTAAAGACATGAGTTGCCATTTTGGCTAAGTTGAATGTTATTTTCTAAACATTCTCAGTTTATCTATTCAGACAATTTATTTAAGATTGTATTTAAGTACATTTTATGTTGAGTAAGTCTTCCGCTGAGAGTCTAGGCAGGCCAATGGTTCGCTTGGGGCCAACAATGGTTCTCGAATGCCAGTCCCACCCAGGGTGTAGGCTCGGGGCGTGACAGTACAATCATATTTAAGTTGGAAATAATTCAACAAAACCAACAAATAATTGTTCTTTTAAAAATAAAAATTCTAAGATTAAATAAATTAAGCCATGTTAAAAGCTTATGACATTTTTAATCGAAAGGAAATCCATTACATTACTTGTCAATTATATACATGATAAAATAAAATTAGTTAGTTGAATCAGAATTCCTAATACCCACAACACAAAAAATCTTTAAAATGCATAATTTAGTTAACAGAAATAATTTTGAATTGATATGGTTATACTACATTTTTTGCATATCAATTACAATGGCCCAAAGAAATCAAATATAATGATGCAAGCATGGCGTGACAATATTTAAATAGTCATTTTAAATAGCATCCAAAAATTCAATTGGAAAAATAAATGATTTACTAATATAGTCATTACTCTAACTATTTACATAAAAGCAAAGATTGCGTGAATTTTGATTTGGGAAGTTCTCTTCTACTAGTTTACTTGCCAAAACATATAGCCAGACACAATTGGTGCAATCACTGGCATAATGACCGTCCTCACCACATTTGTAGCAACCACCACCACCACCTCGGCCACCACCACCACCACGACGACCATCACCGTCGGTGTATCTACCACCTCCATCGCCATCGCCTTCAGTCTGGGTACACTCCCTAGCAAAGTGGCTACTTTGCTAGGTACCCAGAGTGAAGGCTATGGCGGTGGAGGTGGTAGACACTTCGACGGTGATGGACGAGGCGGTGGTGGTGGCGGCTGCTTCAAATGTGGGGAGGATGATCACTATGCCTGTGAATGCACCAATGGTGGTCATTGATCACGACTTGAAGTCCTGACGCTACTAAAAATAAAATTAACTGAAGGAATTTTTGTATGTACAGATGACTCAATGAGTGAAAAAGAAGAGGAAGAGTGATTTATATAGTCTTTTCTCAAAGGGATACATTAAATTTGGTCAACTAATTATTAATTAAATTTAGAAAAAATAATTATTGAATTATTGACTAATAATATATATAGTCAATACCATTAACTATTTAGCTATAAGTTAAGATTACGTGAATTTTGACTGGAAAAATTCTCTTATGGTTCACTAAGTTTACTTATCAAAAATAATATTTTCATTAATCATAAGTCCATAATTAATCAATAGGCATAATACATAAATGTTCCCTTTAACTTTGCTTCATTTTACGTTTATGTTCTCCAACTTTGGATATGCACAAGTAGACACTTAAATTTGTATAAAGTTGAACAAGTAAACACATGAGTCTTACATGGCACAATACACGTAGGACACCACGTAGGACAAAAAATGACATGTAGGATGCCATGTAGGACATGTGTGTCTATTTGTTCAATTTTATACAAGTTTAAGTGTCTACTTGTGCATACCCAAAGTTGAAAGACATAAATGTGATTTGAAGCCAAGTTAAAGGGCATATTTATGTATTATGCCAAATCAATAATACTCAAAGGTAAGTGAATCACTATAAGGGAAATTTATTAGTTTAGCTACAACATATATATTATTCAATAACAATAAAAAATTTTTAAAAATAAGTAACGTGACATGTAGTGTAATTACCTTGTATCTTCGAGTTCTTTTTTGGACCAAATTTCTCTCGTTTTTTCAATTTCTTGCTTGGATTATTGACATATGACATAAATTAAATGTAATGACTAATATTTAATTTATCAAAGTAATTTCTTAATCATAATTTATATGATAAATACATTATATGTTAGGAAAAGTAATTTATCTCCCTTCTTGTTTGTCACTCACGCAGGATATTTATCCTTCTTTCTCATTTTAAGTTAATTTTTTATTGTATTTTTATTTTTTAACTTTCTCTTTAACATTTATTAAATTTTAACTATCCAGGAAGGAACATAGGTCATTTTTTAAATAAAAAATAAATAAATTATAATAATATAAAATTAGAAAATAAATGGACTTATTTTAATTTGATATAGAGTATCTAATTACTCTAATTTTGTACTTTTTTGTGTTTGGTACTTGATTTTGCATTTGTTGGTGTCAATTAATATGCTCCTCTTTTAGTTATGTATGTAGGTCAAGATGATTGAATCACGTTAAATCTGAAACATTAAGGTGAATTTTGAATATGTTAAATCATTGAACCAACTCTAATGCGCTTTTATATATATCCTACCTCTGTTTTACTTAATAGATGCACAATTATAAAGAAAATAAACTACACACGGCCCCTTCATCTTTTCCCTTGTCAATAGAACAATGCAACCAAATACAAATTCATTCAAGTGAGATTCTTATAAAAGAAAGAAAAAAAATACAACAAAGTAAACATAATTAAGAATCTAAATTAATATAACATTACTTCTATCATCTTGAGAAATAAGAAAAAATCTTTGTATTATTTTTTGCCCTTGCCAAAATCTAAAAGGGAAATTAAACTATTTCTCTTATTAACTGTGATGCATGGGATACTTGATAACAAATGTGGACAGTTTCACATGCTCCCTGAGGGAGCAAGGGTGAATTCAAGATTGAGCTCATGATGAAGATTTTCATCAATATTATTAGGATGTTCTAGGTTATCCTCATTTGATGTCGGAAAATTAAGTTTGGTATTAGGGTCGCGATACATGCTTGCCGTATTATCATATGCTCCTGCTTCTTCTTTCGTATTAAGGATTCCAACAAGACACGTACCTTTTTGACAGGATTTGTAATATCAGTTTAGTACTTCCCCTTTGGCCTCTTTCTCACACCCATATATCGGACCTCAATTAGGGTTACAACTGTCGTCAAATTGACTATCCCGACATACATGGAAACCAAATCTTTTAAGAGAGTTAAACAATGAAATATAAATCACGATAAAACTTCGGTTAGAAAATCTGATATCTCCAAAATAAATATTCAATGGCTAGTGCTTTTACAATAAGTTAGTTGTAACATCTTGCAAGTTGAAATAACTAGGAAGAAGCTAATAATTGGAAATAGTCATTTTTGGAAAGAATGAAAATCTGAAAATTTTGTTAAGTTAGAATAAGTTGAGTTTTGGTCAAGTTCAAATTATCATAACTTCTAGATCAGGATGAGTTAGATGTACTTCCAGATATGGTAGGAAAGCTCTTGGAATGATCTTTCCAACGCCGCTGAGTTTGCACGATTCTGAGTTTGTATGAATGATTTATGCCCTTTGGAAGTTGGGTTGTTGTAATAAGGAAAGTCAAATCCAGATTTTTAAAGGGTAGTTTGGTCTTTTCCTTGCCCAATTATTTTATTTCATTTTTGGTAATTAATTTAGGGTCTAATCAGAATTAGATCAGTTTACGCTTTTACCAAAATACGCTAGGGCTTGGAGAAAAGAGAAAAGAAGAGGAAAAAGGAGAAAAGAAACAATAATCGCCAAGATCGTCGAGTTTAGCTTATGGATTTCGTCGGGGGTGATCCCTACAAGGTAAGTGAGATCACATAGCGTTGGGTTAGTTCACCCATGCGCCCAACGTGATTCAATTTCAGCAAAGTATATTAATTTGAAAGTAAATCCCTTGAATTCTTGATGAAGTTCGTTTGAATCCTTGTGGGTTATGTTGTTGGAGTTTTCTTGAGATTGATTCACGTTTTTAGTTGTGTTTTCAAGTAGAATCTGATGTTATATGAGGGTATAAATGATTTGGTCTAATCATGAGGGTAGTATTTTATCATGGTGTCGGATCCTAAGTTTTTATGGATTTCTTCTTTGTTACCGGGGTCGACCCCTAAGCCATAATGTCTCAAAACGAGGAGCTGAAAGCCACTTGACTGTAAGGAGAGGAGGCCATAGAGAAAGTATTGGATCAAACAATAGGGGGCCGTAGTGTTTGGGGAAAGAACCAATGGAGTTTAGAGGGTTTAGAGCTGGAAAACGAAGAAGGAATTTTCGTCGGGCAAATCTGGACAGTTCCTCCGCGTCGCGGACCTACTCCCTTGATTTGGGAAAAAATCATTTTCATTGCGGAGTGGTCATGGACCGTTCTGCCTCAAAATTCGTTTTTGAACCAAAAATTTAAATACTTCTCCGTGTCGCAGACCCACCCTCTAACAGTGATTTCTTAATATTTTCTCATGTTTAGCTATCTAAAATCATTCCTAAACATCATGAGATCTTTCCTATCACAAATCACAAAACGTTGAATCCATAATTCAATTCAAGGAAAGTTAAGAGTCAAGTTAGAAGTTGAGAAGCAAGTCAAGAGAAGTTCTTTAAAGTTTTCAAAAAGTCTTTTCCAAATGTTTTAATTTTGTTTTAAGACTTAAAGTTCAAGTTGAGTAAAGTTTGAAGTTCATTTCTTCAAAAATATAGTGGGACTATGTATTCCCAAAGGGTTTTAAAATGTTTTCACATTTAAACAAGAAAGGAAAACCTCGATTTCCAAAGAGCCTTCGGACTAGTTTTCAGAAAAGAGTAATCGCTTTCTAAATGAAGCAAGAGAGGAAACTTTGATTTCCAAGATAGCCTTTGAGCTAAAATTTTGAGCACTAATCTCAAATCACAGAAAGAAGTTTGTTTTAAATATAAGAGCTAATATTATATTTTTGGGAGTAGTATTGAGTATCGATATGAGGGAGAGTTCAAACAACTCACAGCCTCCATAAACCATGCCCCCATCATGGGTAGACAAGGGTCATACTTTTTAGATGATTCTTTTAGTGCTTTTTAACATAGACTAGTGTATCCACTTAGTAGTTCAGGTTCTATACCCCCGGCAAGGTATAAGATGGCCCTGGAAGCGTGAGGCAAAACGTTGTATCATCACAATAGCTCTTACATGATGGTTGTCGGTTAGAGAAACTCCCACACAAGTAATTGTATTCTTATATACACAGTTTATTGTATTTTTACATACATTTCAGAGTTATATGTATATTTGCATACATACAGAGTTGACATCATGTTTTAAACAACTTTCTTTATATTGCACTTGTTTTAAACTGCTTTATATTGAAATGAGTTCAGTTATGTTGAGTTGAGTTGAGCCATGTAAGTTCTTCAGATTCTTTTCAAGCCTATGCTGTGTTTAGCATTCCAACTCGCATACTCGTACATTCAATGTACTGATGCCAGTTGGTCTGCATCTTATTATGATGCAGACACAGGTAACTAGGATCGACATCTGATGCATCGTTTATCCAGTGAGCACTCCAGAGTCAGTTGGTGAGCCTCCTTGCATTTCAGAGGACTTCTTTTATTGATTACAGTTACTTTTCATTAGGATGTCGTGGGGTTTGTCCAGACATCCATATCAGTTATTTTATAGAATTCATAGACAATCAGACGTTAGTTCTTTAGTCTTTTCATTGACTTTATCATTTCATATGTTAAGACTTGAGTTGTCATTTTGGCCAAGTTGAATGTTTGACTTTTAAGCATTCTCAGTATTTTATTATTCAAGTGAGTATAGTGTTTTTGATCATTATAAATATGCATAGAGTCTTCCGCTGAGTTAAGTAAACCAGGCCAAGGGTTCGCTTGGGGCCAACAATGGTTCTCGAGTGCCAGCCATGTCCGGAGTGTAGTCTCGGGGCATGACATTAGTCAATCAACTAATAAAGACTATATATGTAATTTTTATGAGTTGTGTAATGAAAACATAGCAGTTTGTCGAGACCTTGATAGGAAATCACTTTGTCGTGGTTCGAATATTGATATGAATATTCATGAATGTATAAAAAATTCATTATACAATGAACAAGACATAATTAAGTTTCCTGTATTTTTTTGTTCTTCTAAAACACAAAAATGGAAATGAAACTGTTTCTTCTAATAACTGCAATCGATACTTGATGTGCTATACATTTTCATTATTCCCTGGCAGAGCGAGGGTCAGTTCAAGATTGAGCTCCTCATTTTCTAGGTTATTCTCATTTGATTACGGAAAATTGAGTTTGGCTTTAGGGTCGCCATACATCCTTGCCACCTTATCATAAGCTCTTGCAGCTTCTTCTTTTGTGTCAAAGGTACTAAGTCAGACACACACCTTTTGGTTTGTAATTACAGTTCTGTACTTCCTAGTTGGCCTCTTTCTCACACCCTTATATTGATCCTCAGTTGGGGTTACTGCAACTACAATGCAATTTTCTCTCTCTGCCATCTGAGAATATAAAAGGAATTTAATCTAAAATTACAGAAGGAATATTTTGTGTATAAAGAAGACTTAGTGAGTGAAAAAGAAAGAGGGAGACTGATTTATATAGTCGTTTCTCAGAGGGATGTTTTCGTAAAATACTTTATACATATAAGTAGCTTGAAAATGAAAAAAAATTGACTTTTCTAAACAAAATAGTAGAAATAATAAATCTCATTCCAAGTTCATTACTCGTTAGGCTACATTTATATATTTTGGGGTGACATTTTTTAATTTATTTGCCAAATAAAAAATAGGTAAGTAAGTACTAAATTAACTTATTTTCCAAAACAAACAAACATAAAATTCATCATTTGAACCAAATACACTCTTAGTTAAGCAATATTTTTATATTTTATTCTGATAAGTGTGAATGATCATATATTCACATTTAATTTTTTTTTTATCTTTTAATACATGATTGACATTATAGAATTGCATGTTTTATTATCTTTTTCTATTTTTCCAACCAGATGCCCCATCCATCCTCAACAAGTAAAGGGAAGTAAATATCCTTAAATATCCTTAATTTTATTGCTATTTGTCCTCCGTATTTTTTTAAAATGTTTATTCAAATCAATAAAATAAGGAGATCCAAAAAACAGTTTCAAAGATTTTTAGTTAAGGCAATAACATATATAGAAAGCAATTACTTATATCCCTTCACTTGTCTATCAAATTAATCTTATCCCAACATATAGGTAAACCAAATTTTTTAAGAGAGTTAAATAATGAAACCTTCAAATCCCGATAAAACTTTTGTTAGAAAATGTGATATCTCCAAAATTTATATTCAATGGCTAATATATTTTTACATTTGTCAATCAACTAATTAAGACTATATATGTACTTTTATAAGTTGTGCAATGAAAACTTTGCAGCTTGTCGAGACCAATTGATAGGAAATTACTTTGTCGTTGTTCGAGTAGTGATGGAATAATAGTTAGAATAAATTGAATTGGAAAAAATCAATAAAAGGGATATACCATTGTAGTGGTACTACTAAATAATAGTGCAACGCTACTAATCTGGTACTGATATGAATAATCATGAAATATAAAAAAAAATCATCATGTAATAGATAATATGTTATAAATTGAAAACAATGAAAACAAAATTTACTTTCAAGAGGCTTTACCCGTAAAACTTCAAAAGTTCAAGAATTTCAAGAATAATATCATTAATTAACATAGCGTGTTAATTAATATCATTAATTAAAATAGAGCGGACACCACCACCATCGGAGTATCTACCACCTCCACCGCCGTCCCTTTCACTTTGGGTACAATTCCTATTAAAGGGACCAAACTTGTCACACTGAAAACAACCGCTTCCTCCACCACCTCTTCCTCCGCCGTAACCGCTGCATCTAACGTATCCACCTTTATAGCCACTGTATCCATGGCTATCACCTTGGCCACCACCGTAGCCACCATAACCACCACCTCGGCCACCTCCACCACCGCGGTCACCAGATCCTCAACATACAAGTGCTCCATCAGGCCCAGTGACATCAACAACCTTGGTAAGACTATCAATGTTGGACTCAATCTCGTATTTGACAGCCTCACCATCAGTCAGGCTATGAAAACTTCCAGATCTGATTTCGGATTGATGAACAACGAGATTGTTAGAGCCATCATCACTAAATCGTTAATGATGGCTCTAATGATCTCTTTGTTCATCAATCCGTAATAGATCTGAATGTTTTCATAGCCTAACTGATGGTGAGGCTGTCGAGTACAAGATTGACTCCGGGAATGATTGTTGTACCAATGTTGTTGATGTTACTGAGCCTAATAGAACACCGGTCTCTTGAGGATCTGGTGGCTGCAGTGGTGGAAGTGGCCAAGATGGTGGCTACGGTGGTGGCCGAGGTGGTATCCGTGGATACAATGATATAGACAGTGGCTATGGAGGTGGATACAGTGGAGGCGGCGGTTATGATGGCGGAAGAGGTGGTGGAGGAAGAAGTGAGTGTTTTTAGTGTGGCGAGTTTGGCCACTTTGCTAGGGAGTGTACCCAAAGTGGAGGTGAGGGCGACGGTGGTGGACGTTGTGGTGGTGGCCACGCTATATTAATTTGTATTAAGAGAAGACTCAGTGAGTGAGAAAAAGAAGAGAAAGAGTGATTTATATAGCCGTTTCTCAAAGGGATACATTTAATTTGGTCAATTAATTATTAAATTGTAACATCTCACACCTAGAAACGACTATAAAGAGTTTAAAATATGAAAATATTGACTTTTGGAAAGAATAAGGAAATCTGGAAATTTTTTCTAAGTTAAGAAAGTGAGTTTTGGCCATTTTCAAACGATCATAACTCCTAGCTCAGGAGGAGTTAGGAGCAGATCTTGATATGGTTGGAGATCCCTTGGAGAGATCTTTCCAATGCCGCCTAGATTGCACGATTTTGACATTGTATGAGTAAAATATGCCTTTTGAAAGTTGGATTGTTGGATTGAGGAAAGTCCAAATCTGTATTTAGGGAAGGGCAAACTAGTCTTTTCTCTAAGTTATTTCCTAATTTGATTTTAGGGATTTATTGGGGGTAAAAACATGACTTAGTCAGTTTGGAGAATTGAGAAATACGCTTAGGTCTTGGAGAAGAGAGAAAAGAAGAAAGAAATGGAGAAAACGGCAAGAATTCGTCAAGATCATCCAAGCTTGCGAGTGAAATTCGTCGGGGGTGATCCCTATTAAGGTATGTAAGATCTTTTTGTGTTGGGTTAGTTCACTCACACACCAACTTGTTTTAATATAATTGTTTTGAGTTGTTTACATGTTGAAGAAGTACGGTTCTTGAAGAACAAATTGTAGAATTCTTGTTGGTTGAGTTGTTGATGATTGGGGGTGAGTTGATTCATGTTTCCGAGTTAGATTGGTTGTATATTGAGGGTACAATTGATCCTAATTGTTTGGGGAAGGAACTATGGAAGTTATGGAGGTTTAGAGAGAAAGAACAGAAGAGAAAAGTCGGAAGTCGCTGGGCAAAGGGCTGGGGCGCCGCGCCTGCCAGAGCGCCACAAAAACTTCTTTGAAGTTTGGCCTCTGGTGTGTCGCGCCAGCCAGACCTCTCTGAAGTTTGAGGGATGGTGCCCCGTGCCTCTCAGAGCGCCAAGGACGCCAGTTCTTGTCACGACCCAAAAATGGATGTGATGGCACTCGTCGTATCCCACCAAGACAAGTCAGCCTAAAACCCAATCATTTCTATAAAGTGCGGAAATAAAGCAAAGTTCAATAACAATTACTATTACGAAAACAAGTCAACTTAATTCAATCCCCAAAACCTGGTTGTCACGTGCACAAGCCTCTAATGTAACTACTAGAATTGAAATAAAATACGCAAGTCTCAAATGATGTTGTCTTTCAAGTAAAAACAAAATCATAAACATGAGTAAGGAGGCTCGCTGAGATGACAAATAGCTACCTCTCAGATCTCCACAGAAAGCCTCGGAAACGAAGAGAATGGAAGGTATCACGAAGATCCGGGCTCGTAACCTACAAAAGATTGTAGAAGCAAGGGGTGAGTACCAAACCACACGGTACTCAACAAGCAAACCTCTAAACACAAGCTAAGGGTACAGAATACGGGTACTCCTTACACCCCATCCTAACCTCCATAACTACAACCTGCATAAAACCAACCCAACCTAACAATTCACAGTTTACAAAGCATACAGCTCAACAACAGCACTCTAACAGATCATATATTCTCAATAACAAATTTCACAGAAAGGCACTCACAAGATCAGCAACACACAAGATCAAGTTCATCAATAATAAAAAGGTGCAATGCAATGAAATGCAATGTCAAGTATAGTGATGCATGTCTGACCTAATGATACACACCCGCTGTCTCTCAGTCCGGGACCCATGGGGGACATATCTGTCCATGCATCCATCGCGGCGCGCGATACGTCCCTCGAAATATAATATCAGTCGCGGCGCGCGACACGTCCCTCGAAATATAGTATCCATCGCGGCGCGCGATACGTCCCTCGAAATGGTACATCCTCCTTAATTTCTTATTCTTTCTTAATGCACATAACACTTGTCACAACCACGTCTCAGAACAATGCAAATGACATGTTCACACAAATAATAAGGAGATGACCATTTTCATAACATTGCACAAATCACAACTTCAACGATGATGCAACAAGTCTTTCAAACAATTCTCAACACATTACACAAACAATTGATCACATTACTCCCAAACATACACCACAAGGAAATACACGAATTCCATACGCTTAACAAGGGTTTAGAAATCCACTTGCCTCAAATAATCGAACAATCACTCTGGAACTTGAGCCTTCCCTTTTCGTTGAGCTTCCAAATCAATGCAATCTATTCAAGTACATAGTCACAATAAGATTCCGAAACTAACAACACTCATGTCACTATAGGTTTAGCCTAAACCCAAAAGTTTACCCAAATTTATAATTAAGTTCTCAAGTCTTGATGCCCATTAACTTGTCAATTCTTCCAATTCCTTCAATTATCGTAAATCTAATGACATTCACAAAAATACGATATACCTAATGTTTAATGACCTATTTTAATATATCAAAATTAAATATACAATGTGATAATAACATAAGAATTACCAATTTTCGGAACCACTGGTTATGAAACCAGTGGTGGGAATCGACAAAATAAAGACATTAATATGTCACCTGCAGGTTCCTAAATTTATAATATGTAATCTTAACTTTATCCTCACAATTTTCAAAACCCACCAAGTGTACAACAATGACATTATTCTTTCCCCAAGAAATCAATTAGGCCTTAACATATATAGAGTAATAATCTAACTCATTTAGTGAGAATTCAACTTACTACTTGAAACTGGAGATGGCATGTATGAAAAATAATTTTATATATATACTCCTAACAGTTCAACTCCCTTCATCCCCATAAATTGACAACAAACGAAAAGAAATATAATAATAATAACAATAATATTAACACTGTTTCTTATCTACAAACTTATGAAGCAAATCCTCCTTTTCCTACCTAATATTTTATTATTTCCACACATATACATATGTAGAAATTAATGAAGAGCATGCAGAGCACTTGATGCAGTACCTGAGGCAGATCGAACTCACGATGCCGAAACCCTACGCCCTTTTCTTCTTTTCCTTTTTCAGTTATGACTCAAATATTAAACCCCAAATAATTTAATTCATTTTAACCCATGGTCAAGTGGTATAGAGTCTTTAATAAATGACCACTTTAACCCACTAACTATCGATTAATTAACTTAAGTTAAACGAATAGTTCAAAATTTCCAAATCAACTTCACCGACTAATCAAAAATTACTCGAGTCAACTATTGAGAGGGGTAAAAACGGTAATTTTATGTAAATTTCTAAAAATGACAATCCGGGTCATTTCTCAAAAAGCTATAAGGAGACTAAGTATTCCCAAAGAGTTTATAAATGTTTTCACATTTGAGCAAGAAAGGGAACATCGATTCCAAGAGAGCTTTTAAGCTAAGTTTTGAGTAATTATCTCAATTCAAAGAAGGCAAAAGTACTCATTACCCCCCTGAAATTGAAGCTTTTTATACGGTGTACACCTAAACTAAATTCCGTTTTAATTACCCCCCCCCCCCGAACTTGTTTATTCCTCCGTCGCTATACCTTTTTCGTCCACCTGGCATAGAAATTGACAACACACTCTACTAGGCGCGTGAATAAGTGATTTTTTGCCACATCACAAAGCTACAACGGTAAAAAACGTAAAATCTACATTTTTCTTTAATATTTGGCATATTTTAAACGAAAAATAAGGAAAAATGTAAATGAAGAGTAAAGGAAACAAAGATTAACACTTACTTGGTAAGAATTTCTGACAAATTTGAAATTCAAAAGAATTCCGCGAAATTAGCCCTTATACAAATATAACTTTTAAACAATGAATTTTAATATTTGACATATTTTAAACGAAAAATAGGGCAAAATGTAAATGAAAAGTAAAGGAAACAAAGATTAACACTTACTTGGTAAGAATTTCAGACAAATTTGAAATTTAATCGACCAACTTCACGTCTAGAAAAACCCAAATCCAAAAGGAGTTCTGCGAAATAAGCCCTTATTCAAATATAACTTTTAAACAATGAATTTTAAATTTAAGAAATTTATTTTTTGCAATATTAATTTATCTAGGTGGCTATTATTAATCTAGGTGGAAATCCACGTCATCAGTTTTGCCAGCTGTCGCGCGCGTGTAGTCACAATAGGAGCAGGTGGACGAAAAAGGTGTACGCGACGGAGGAATAAACAAGTTCGGGGGGTAATTAAAATGGAATTTAGTTTAGGTGTACACCGTATAAAAAGCTTCAAGTTCAGGGGGGTAATGAGTACTTTTTCCTTCAAAGAAATAGTTTTGTTTTTACAAACATATGAGCTAAGTATATTTTGGGAGTAGTATTGAGCACCGATATGGGGATGTGAGTTCATATTAACTCAAGTCTCCATAAACCATGTAGCCATCATGGGTAGTAAATGATCATACTTTTTAGATGATTCCTTAAGATGCTTTCAGCATAGACTAGTGGATCCACTAAGTTAAGCGTTCTATATTACGGCAAAGTATAGGATCGTTATGGCAGCATGGGCAAGACGTTGTATCACCACGTAGGCTCATAGTGGTGGTTGTCGGTTAGAGAATCTCCCACAAAAGTTATATTACTTTTATATACAAGTAAAGTTGAGTTTGTTATTGCTTTATCTTTAACGAACTAAGTTGTTTACACTGTTTTACAAGCTTTATATATATTGCATGTGTCTTATTGCTTTATATTGAGTTCAGTTATTTATGAGTTAAACAGAGCCAAGGTAAGTGTTCCTTTGTACTTCTTTCTAGCTTAAGTTGTTGTTTAGCATTCCAACTCGCATACTCGTACATTCAATGTACTGATGCCAGTTGGCATGCATCTTATCATGATGCAGACGCAGGTAACCAAGATCAGCATCCAGCGCGCCGTTTATCCAGTTTAGCACTCTAGAGTCAGTGGTGAGTCTCCTTGCATTCCGGAGGACTCTTTTATTTCGCTTTCCTAGTTTTCTTTATTAGGATGTTGTGGGGTCTGTCCCAACATCCATCTCAGTATTATAGAGGCTTCATAGACAGTCAGATAGTTAGTTTTGAGTCTCTCAACTATGTATTTGCAGATACTTTGTTTTGAGACATAAGTTGTCATTTTGGCTAAGATGTTATCATTTAAACTATTACTTGAGTTTATTTTGTTGAGTTAAGTCTTCCGCTGAGTTAAGTAAGCCAAGTCAAGGGTTCGGTTTGGGCCAACAATGGTCTTCGAGTGCCGTCCACGTCCAAGGTGTAGGCTTGGGACGTGACAGAAATACATTTGAAAAAAATAATTATTGAATTATTGACTAACAATATATATAGTCAATACTTTTTCTAGTTTGCTAAAAACTAAGATTACATAAATTTTGACTAGGAAAATTCTCTAAAGGTCCACTAAGTTTACTTATCAAAAAGAATATTTTCCTTAATCATAAGTTCATAATCAGTCAACAATACTTAAAGGTAAGTGAATCACTAAAACGGGAAATTTATTAGTTTAGTTACAACTTAAAATTCAATAAATATTCTCTTTAATATTTATTGAATTTTAAATACCTAGGATCATGGGTCCTTTTTCAAAAAGCAATAAATGATATTGGTATAAAATTTTAAAAAAAATTGGACTTATTTAAATTTGATATAGAGTATTTAATTAATCTAATTTTGTACTTTTTTTTGTGTGTGGTACTTTCTTTGTATTTGTCAGTGTCAGTTGATATGCTCCTCTTTTAGTTATAGATGTAGATCAAGGTGACTGAATCACGTTAAATTTGAAACATTAAGGTAGATTTTGAATATACTAAACCACAGAACCAACTAATCTTATGTTCAAGGGATTATATCCTACCTCCGATTTACCTGATCAATACACAACTAAGAAAAACTAATTACACACGACACCCTCATCTTTTGGCTCCCCGATCGAACAATGTAACTAGATAAAAATTATCCAATTGAGATTCTTATAAAAGATAGAAAAATAATATAATGAAGAAGACATAATTAAATTTCTAAATTAATACAACATTACTTCTATCCTCAGGAGATATATGAGAAATAAGAAAAGATTTATGTATCACTCCTTGTTTTTCCTTACAAAAAATCAAAATGGGAAATTAAACTATTTCTTTTAATAAATGTAATGCATGCGATACTTGATAACAAATGCGGATAATTTCACTTGCTCCCTGGCGGAGCAATTATGAGTTCAAGATTGAGCTCATGATGGAGATTCTTGTTATTTATATTAGGATTTTCTAGGTTATCCTCATTTGGTGTCGGAAAATTAAGTTTAGCTTTAGGGTAGTAATACATTCTCGCTGCCATTTCAAATGTCTTTGCTGCTTCTTCTTTCATGGCATATGTCCCAAACCAGACACGTACCTTCTGGATGGGGTTTGTAATATCATCTTCGTACATCCCCCGTGGCCTCTCCCTAACACCCTTATATCGAACCTCAATTGGGGTTACAAAGCTACAATTTCATTTTCTAGGTTATCCTCATTTGACATCGGGATATTAAGTTTGGCTTTAGCGTCGCGATACATTCTAGTTGCCTTATAATAAGCCTTTGCGGCTTCTTCTTGTGTATCAAAGGTTCCAAGCTAGACACATACTTTCTAGTTTGTAATATCAGCTTTGTACTTCTCCCGTGGCCTCTTCCTCACACCCCTATATCGAACCTTAGTTGAGGTTATAACCACCGTCACTATAGCTACAATGCAATTTTCTCTCTTTGCCATCTGAAAATATATTAGGAATTTAATCTAAAAACATAGAAGAAATATTCTGTATACAGAAAAGATTGAGTGAGTGAAAAGGATGATGAAGATTGATTTACATAGTTGTTTCTCAAGGGATACATTTGGTCTAGTAATGAATTTACATGACATTTGACTTGTTTTAGTAAAATACATTAAACATACAAGTTGCTTGAAAATGAAAAAAATTGACTCTTCTAAACAAAATAGTAGAAATAATAAATCGCATTCCAAATTTATTATTCGTTAGGCTACCAGTAAATATTTAAATTAACTTTTTTTCTAAAGCAAACAAAAAAATTCATCCCTTTGAACAAAATATACTTAGTTAAATAATTTTTTTATTTTTTATTCTGATAGGTGTAATGATATATTCACATTTAATTTTTATCTCTCAATATATGACTTGACATTATAAAATTGCATTTTTTATTCATCAAATAAAGGAAAAATATATAATTTTTTCCTTCTTCTTTTTAAATGTTTACTCAAGCAAATAAAATAAGGAGATCAAAAAAAAAGTTTTAAAGAGTATTTTGGGGAAACACCAATCCATTTACAAATGTTGAATTTCATTTGCATTTTGTATTTGATAGGTTAAAACTAAATAAGGTTTTGTAAAAAAAAAAAACAGGTTTTGTCAAATACTAGTAATATTTTCTAATAATAGAATATTTCGACTATGCACAAATAGATTATGTATTATGCATTTCTTAATTCCATCTGGTTTGCTAGATCACCTTCTTTCTTACTTATTTGCTTGAGTTGCAAAATTATTATTTTTATAATTAATTGACAAACCAGTTCTGAATTGTTTAGGCATAAAAAATCAACAAGAAAAATAGATGAAACAATCTATATATTAAATGTGTATGCACAGTGTAATTAAACAACTTTTTCCTTTACGAATATAATAACCACTAATCAATCCATATCAACACGTAAATTTCCTAAAACTATGAAGTTCGATTTGCTCTACAAACATGCTTATAATTAATACCAATGATAATGTTATATAAATTTCACTTTACTAATATGAAGATGTGAATAGTTTAATTCAAAATTTTAAAATATTACATATATAGATGTGGTGGAACATAAAGGAGAGATGAAGAGATTACACTTAATAGACATCTGACTCAACTTCCATCTTCATCTTCAATTGTAATCAGGTGTCTGTTTTTTTCGTATATTCTTTCGCGATAAATAGTTTCTCCTATTAATTTCTCTTATTGCACTTGTTTGTGGGTAAATTTTCCATGGATTTCCTACCTGAGTATGTTTATGTGACCTTCACATATATATCTATAAATTGATACACCAACTATTGATTTGGATGATTATTGTTTGGTGACTCTTTTGATTAAGTTTATCATGTATATTGCTTTAGAAAATCGCTTGATGGAAATACCCTAATGATGTTTTCTTAGTATTATGTTTTGGTACAAACTAATTACAGCATTAGTCCTGTATGAGGTAAAAGTTCTTCGCCTAGCTGTTGGTATGTATCAACTTCTGGTATTTGTTGATTCCTCAATCGGAAGTTTTTCCCAGGAAGAAATATCATTTTGCTTGAGATAATTCTCTGGACCCCACTTGTGGAATTACACTTGATACATTATTGTTAGTTGAGGTAATCCTTGATTCTTTTATAGGAAATTCACTTATTAGCTCTATTATATCTTAATCACAAACTTCGTTTCCAATGGATTGTGTAACTTTGGTTATATTTAGCGAGGAAATCCTTCACTACTTTTCCAGTGTCGATGTTCCACCATTAGATCCATGTCAAGGATATCTGGCTTGAATCCGACCCCAATTTCCCGTTATCTGTTGAGGACCTGGTTTTCCATCATTCAATATATTACTTTCAGTTTGCTCGAGTCCATATAAGCACAACGTTAACTATTTTTGACATAGGATTGTTCTCGATTTCTTGACATGGGATTATCTTAGACGTTTACCGATTCTGTCTCAAGGAATCAAGAGTACAATATTAGAGTATATATTTAACTTGACATTAGGATTTTTGTATTTAAGATATTGTCCAACACCAGTATTCCCATGAAAAATATGTCAACATTACCTAGAGTTTCTTCCCATATTTCAGGGCTTGTTATGTCAAAATGATCCTGCTTTCGATATGAAGCAATTGAGAATTCTATAGTAAAACAGAGAATACATTAATTAACTTAAGTTTCATAAATTTACCTAAGTGTTTGCAGGGTTGTAAAATTGTTGAAGCATGAAAGCATTAGGTGTAGATTCCAAAAGTTCATAAGTCTTCTTAACAATGCCTCTCATTCCTTAGGTTGGATCGATGAGGATTAAATTGGCACTAAATGCTCTCATTTTCCCTCTCCTCTCCATGCTCATGTATGAAGGCATTTTCAAAACCATTTTGTAGCCTTTCATTGCTACCATATATGCTATAGAACGTCCTCTAATTATAAATAATAATCAACAAGCATGTTAGAGATCAAAATAATTGTGTGCTCAATTTGTTGCCATTGTTTTGTTTTAATTTCTAGATGTATTAGATTTTAAGACCAAGCTAATCAATTTTCAAACTACACACAAGTAATTACCTGTGAAAATTTCTCCTTCGTTTAAGACTGGTGCAATACCTTTTACTTTTTGTTTTCTATCATGTTATGAGGATTATACATTTTTATTCATGTATGAATAGATTATAGAGGCTTTAGACTGACTGAGTATATAAGTTTATTCTGCTTATTTTTTCCATTTATTCATAAGTAGATAACTTTCTTTTGCTTTAGCTGTTTAGTTTACTTTATTGACCAATTTGCCTTCAAATTATTTGTTTAGTAGCTTTTATATGTCTTTACTTTAGGATAGCCCTCATTTTATCTTACGTCTCTGGATGATGATTGATTCCTTTACATAATTGAGGTTTATAAGTGCTAAGTTAGGTATCAGTGCAGTCCTTTAGTGTTGTTGTTTTGTATAAAATAGTTGAGGTTTGATTATTCGGATAAGCTTAGGTTTAATTGGAATTTGGCCAAGGGGAGTGGATAGTTAATTATCTCCAGTCTCTTTGATCGGAATTTGAAGTATGGATAATCAAACAAATTCTCCATGCCATGGACTGTTCTCCAGGCAATTATCAGCATTGTACTGCAGAAGAAAGTAGGCCATGAAACATAAGTAAGTGCTGAAAAATGGTTGATACAAAGAAGGGTCTAAGACCTCAAAAAAACTGCATCATTATAAATAGTAAAGTGTCCACGTGGGCACATATATACCTTAAAAATACACTATTAAATAGTGCAGGGGGTAAAAGATCTTCCATAAAATTTAGTATCGTAACAACAATGTCGGCCAAAGTTGGAGTATTTTTCAAACCGTTTTCCCTTAATTATTCATCTTAGCTATAGTTTTCTGTAATTATCACTCGCGAGTAACACTAAGCGTTAATTACGTGGGCGGACTTCGAGTTTGTATAATTCGACGTGTTAGGATAATTCGTTACATTTGTATAATTCACAACTAATAATTCTTCGTTTGATTTGTATTTGTATATGATGGTTGGTATTTGTATATGACAGTGATTTCCTTTGGTTTTTCAGTTTTATTACCAAATAACATTAAATGATTTTTGTATAACTTTTTAAAGTTTGTATAAACGTGTAGTTTTCATAATATGTATAATATAATTTGTATAATTGTTCAATGTTCAGATGTTTGTGTTTGTATGAATTTGTTATTTCGAGTTTTATCATATTTGTATAATTCTGAAATATGTATTAGTGCTAACGCTCAAGGGACGGGCTATTCTACATAATATTGATAGGCGTATAGACTTTTTATTCTTACGATCCTATCATTTCTGCTTCAGCGGAATATTCTGATTTGGCTTTAGCTGCTTCATCTATATCTTCACATTATTCAAATGATCCTGAAGCGGACCTTTCCTTTGTGTTCCTTGTAGGTCTGTGCGAATTATACAAATTATTGTCCCCTCTCGCTCACCTCTCTCATCCCTCTCCAAATTTCACTTGCCTCTCTGCTCCCTCTCTCATTCTCGCTCACCTCTCTTCTCCCCTAACATGTAGCTACGGATCGTAATTAGCAAACTATAGTTATTGAGTAAAATTAACCTATTTTTGAGTGACTTTATGCGAAAATTCCTTTTATAATAATCAAGCTCTTTATCTTCTAGTTAACTATATGACTATTCCCATATCAATGTACTAATAATTCTTTTAGAAAATCTAAAATTCAACAAAAATAAATAAGAGCTTGCTACTTTAAGATGAATTACAACCTCCAAAAGTTTGGACCATAAAAATTCACCGAAATATAATTCTATATAGAAAAACAAAAGACAAAAAAAGATACATCAAAGAAGACATTATTAAGTTTTAAAATTATTAACATTTTCGAGGTTATCCTCATTTGTGGGGGGGGGGGGGGGGGGATTAAGTTTGGCTTTAGAGCTACGATACATCCTTGTTGTTGTATCATAGGCCAATGTAGCTTCTTCTAGTGTTTTGAAAGTACCAAGCCAGACAAGGACCTTTTGGATGTGGTTTGTAATCTTTGCTCTGTATGTCCCCCATGACCTCTTTCTTTCACACACCTCTATACCGCACCTTGTTTGGGGGTACAACCATTGTGGTGTAACCTTGTATCTACGAGTTCTTTATTGAACCAAAGTTTTATTTTCTCCATTTTTCATGTTCTTGTTAGATTATTGACATATGACATAAGTTAAATTTAACGACTAAAATTTAAGTGATCAAAGTAAATTTTTAATCATTGAGTTAGACTCGAACCCGATCAATTTGATCGTAGTTAAAAGGTCAAGTCTTAAGTATGAAAAGTGTGTCAGATGTGAATTAAGGTGCTAACCGAACTCTAGCACAAATCGGGTAGAAAAGTTTTTTATATATATGAGTTTGATTAAGGTCCAACTTCAAACAAGTATATCTCCTAAAATATGAAGAGTTACATTATTCTTGGATCATTAAATGGGCTGCAAAAATAAATAAAATATAACTAGTCATTTTCTTCTATGTTCCTACTGATCTCTCTTCAGCATGTTCATTTTTATTCTCTTACTTACTTCTTTATTGCTCCTTTTTAAGAAGATCTGAAAACCACAATGTAGTTAGACTACTACTAATAAACCAATAAAAAGTAGTGAATTTCTTGAATAATCAGACATGTATACGAATTACAATCAACGATTTAGCATATCTAACTATATATGACAATTACACAAATAAGCTAATTACATCATATTTAACTACAATATAGTTAAGGCAACTGCTTATATAGAAGGCAATTACATATATCCCTTCAAGTGTTTGTCAAATCGACTTATCTCTACATACAGGGAAGTCAAATCTTTTAAGAGAGTTGAACAACAAAATCTTAAAATCACGATGAAATTTTTATTAGAAAATGTGATATATCCAAAATGAATATTCAATGGCTAATGTTTTTACAATAAGTTTGTCAATCAATTAAGATTGTTTGTTACTTTTTATGAGTTGTGTAATGAAAACTTTGCAGCTTGTTGGGACCTTCGTTGTATAGGTAGACTTTCTTTGCCTTGGGTCTACAGAGTATAGATATCTCCTTTTCTACAAAATAACAAATACATAATCATTACAAGAAAAATGTGAATTACATGGGGATTATGTATGCAAATTCATAGGAAAATAAGTTTCCTTCGGCTTTTCCTATAAAAAAAGAATTCAAAAGTAAAATCTTCATAGATAATTATTTCCTATGAATTTCACAATCTCCAACTAATTTACTTAGGGATTTTAATTCTGCAGGTACATTACTTGCGAATTTTCTTGCAAAAAATATTTAAAATATCTCAGAAGTTTTTAGTAAAAAAAAAAAAAAAAATTTAGAAAAAATTCTTACCAATTTATTTGCAAGTACAACCGCAGGAAGATATTCAAATAAATTTCTTTAAACAATATTAATTATTATCTCCTACCATGAGATTCCATGTCCACTCATTTATAGTTGCTCCTTGAAATTTCGTTCTACCAATACTCTAAGTCATAGCATTATAAACGCTAAATATTTGGTGTCTTTTGTCAATGTGATACAAAAGATACCATGATCGTACACTAATTTTCATTGTCTTTCTCCAATTTGATTAATTTTTAAAGCTAAATTTAATTAATTTAAATGAGTACTTAAAATACCATATAGATAGTTATAAATTACACAAAAGTACTCTAAATTCACCTCATATCAAAATGGTAATAAAATATATCTTAAAAATTGGCTAAAGTTTATATAATTTGACTCTTAAAAAGTAAAGCATGACAACTATTTATATATTTAAAATAACTCACTACTATCCAACATATCATGAATATTTTATGCTTACACTTCCTATGAGATAATGTCCAACTATTTATATATTTAAAATAACTCACTACTATCCAACATATCATGAATATTTTATGCTTACACTTCCTATGAGATAATGTCCATAACTAAGCATATTAAACATAAACAAAATTTAAATTATGCATACAAAGTTTTTATAAATAAAAAATTAAAAATATAAATAAATTTATAACTTTAAAGTGCAAGAAAGTTATAATCACTAATTGATAGTATATCTTATTAAGTATTTGTGGTATTTATAATTTAATTTATCTTTTAATAATTATATTTTAACATACTTAATTATAAATTTGCAAATAAATATCATTTAATAACCTACTATATAGAGAGAAATTATATCAGTTTTAATGCTTATAAAAAAATATCAATTGGATATACAAGTAAAAATTATTTATTTTTCAATTAATATAATTTATCAATGAGGGGTGAATAAACTTCACATTAATAATATATCGAATTTTTCTATACATAAATGTAATGCTTGACTTATTCAATAATACACAATTTAATATAAATAATATTACATCAAAATTAATTATATTTATGATAGTTATTTTTCTATTGGATAAATAACTAGCCATATAATTTAATGCTTTCTATCTTCTAAATAAAACACTGCAAGCAAATAAAAATAATTTTTTTCATTACTAACGAATTTACCTATGAAAATTGTACTTGCAAATTATTTGATCCAAATAATTCTCCAGGTAATAATTTTGCGGAAATGACACCAAATTTACCTATCAATTTTTCTAGGGAAATATTTTTTGCAGGTAAAAAAATCTAGAATTTTAGAATTTCATATGTTCGCATAAAAGTTCGTAGAAACTTTCTGCGTAAATAATCCCCAAGTAAAATCTCCAGATAATTTTCAATTTTCTAGTAGTGAATTTCTCGGATAAATTTGCAAAACAGGAAAACAGTCTTCTTGCAGAACTTATCCGACAAATCGTTTACATAATCTTCATGAAACACACACAATAATAGCTAGAACAAATTGAATTGGACAAAAATAAAAGGGCTATACCATTGTAGTAGTACTACTAAAATATAGTGCAACACTAGTTGTTTGGTATTGACACGAATATTAATGAAACATAAAAAAAGTTCATCTTGCAATAAATAATATGTTATAACTTGAATACAATCAAAACAAAATTTACTTTCAAATGGTGAGAGTCTTTACCCTGTGAACCTCCAAAAGTTCAAGAAATTCAAGAATAATATCATTAATTAATATAGCATAACAACCAACACCAAGGCCACCACCGTTGGAGTATCTACAACCTCTTCCACCATCGCCTTCACTAGGGAGTGTACCTAGAGTAAAGGTGACGGCGGTGGAGGTGGTAGATATGGCGACGGCGGTAGCCTTGGTGCTAGTGGCCACGCTATATTAATTTGTATAAAGAGAAGACTCAGTGAGTGACAAAAAGAAGAGAAAGTGTTTTTTATATAGTTGTTTCTCAAAGGGATAGATTTAATTTGGTCCATTAATTATTAATTACATTTAAAAAATAACTATTGAATTATTGACTGATAATAAATATAGTCAATATCCTTAAGATTACGTGAATTTTGACTAGAAAAATTCTCCTAAGGTCCACTAAGTAATTTACTTATCAAAAAGAATATTTTAATTAATAATAAGTTTGTAACCAAATCAACAATATTCAAAGGTAAGTGAATTACTAAAAGGGAAATTTATTAGTTTAGTTACAACTTATATAATCTTTGGTAACAATATTTTTTTTAAGAAAATAGGGAAAATGGTTCAAAACACACCTCAACTATTGTCGAAATTGCTATTACACACTCTAACTTTGCGGGGATTCTATAACCCCCCTAGACTATTTTTTAATGTATTATTAAAGGTATTATCGGCTTGGATGAACAAGCAAGTGACCATACGTGAGCGCGTTAAGGTTAAATTAAAGCAAAATGGACCCATCTCTATTTTCCACATTACTTTTTATTTTATTTTTTCATTAAATACCCTAGTTTTAAATATCAATTTCATTTTTTTATAAGACATATATACATGTCAATTTTTAATTGGATATTTCTTAATAAGGTAAACTTAATTATTAATTATCATTATAACTTAAATGCCAACATTTTTTTAAATCAGTCGCAAGAACTCTTGGCAGTAGAATCATCACAACGATACCACATATCTCCTTTAGGCGCAACAACTATCATTACTATCAAATTTTGATGGTGAAAATGCTAATCATCACCATTACACAATTTTAATTAATTAATTAAAAAATAAGTTCGGGGTAATAGGACCTTAGTAAAAAAAAAAAAAACAAATTTTGTAAAATTACAAGTAATATTTTTTAATAATAAAAAATCTTGACTATGTACAAGTAGACTATTATTATGCATTTCCTAATTCAATTTTGAGGATTACATTTCCATTGCGTTTGTTCTACTTGATGGTGTTACCTTCTTTCTTACTTATTTGTTTGAGTTGCAAAATGATTTTTATAATTAATGGTATTTTCCTTTTCCGATTTTATGTTATTTTTATTTGAAACTTTCTTTTTAACATTTATCCTTTATGTATTTTCCTTTTTCGATCAAACAACCAAACAAAAATTCATCTAACAAAATTTGGAAGCGGCAGAAAAATAGAATGAAGACGATAGAAATTATCTAAATTAATATTACAGAAGATACATATACAAATACTGAAATGGTACAACATAGGGGTGTGCACTATTCGGATTAAACCGAATAATCAAACCAAATCAAATCAAATTTTTATTTGGATTGGTTTTTGGGTTTTTCGGATTGGTTTTGGATTAATAAATTACTTTATTTGTTTTTTTTGTTTGGTTTCGAATTTTAAAAAATAAAAACCGAAAAAAACCGAATTTAGTAGTCTAATTACGACATAATGTGTAGTAACAATGATTTATTAGTACACTGTACACTTGTGAAATTATATTGAATATTATTGGTTTAAAAATAAGAAAAGTGATACATCAATGCTCGTCAGCTGAAGTCGTCAATAACTTGTTTGAAACAGTTGTTCCACTCTACATAATGTGTAGTAACAATGATTTATTAGTACACTGTACACTTGTGAAATTATATTGAATATTATTGGTTTAAAAATAAGAAAAGTGATACATCAATGCTCGTCAGCTGAAGTCGTCAATAACTTGTTTGAAACAGTTGTTCCACTCTAGTCAAATGATAAAGATTTATTTTTGTATATGACTGCACGTCTTTTTGTCTTATTTATTTCTTAAACATGACACACGTCGTTCTTATGCATTAAAGCAACATTTCTTTATATACATAATATTTTTTGTTTCTTTTATAATTAAAAAAATAAAAAAATTATGGCTATACTCAAATTTTTGTTTTCTTTTCTCAATTTTTTTTCCTTTTAACCGTGACAGTGGTACAAACTCTTTATTTGACATAGCAATTATTATTTAAAGAAAAATTAACCAAAACGTCCGTAAATTATTATTGCAAAAGATATTACACTTCATATCTACTAAGTATTTGATTATAAAAATACTAGAACATAATCGAGGGCCATATTATTTGTATGTTCTATATATTTTTTCTACTAAGTATTTGATTATAAAAATACTAGAACATAATCGAGGGCTATATTATTTGTATGTTCTATATATTTTTTCAATTAAAAAATTATGTTGTGTATTTTTAACGGTCAAATCTTTCTTATAAGTAAGTGTGGAATCATTTTTTAAACCCGCTTGAATAGTGATACTTAACCTGCTTGAATTAGTTCATAATGTGTTTTTTTTAAAATACAATATGTTTATTAGCAAAAGGGCATTTTTGACCCAATAAATGTATTTTTAGACCAAATTATTAACATTAAGGAACATTTTAAAATTAAACTATTAACGGAGATTATTTTTTGTTCAATTTAACATAATTTAAAAAGATTATTGCAACTTGCTTTTCTTTTTTACTCCATTCAGGAAAATAAGGAGATCCAAAAATATTTTTTAAGGGTTTTGTGGGGAACACCAATCAACTTATAAATATTGAATTGTGTATGTATTTGATAGGTTAAATAAGGTTTTATCGATCTAATATTTATCAATAATTGAATATTTTGTCTATGCTTAATTAAGTAGATTGCCTATTATATATACAATTCGTTAATTTAGTTGACGCAATAAATTACATATTATATATATAAGATAAATATAACTGTTGTTTCAGTTTAATATAAAATATATGTATATATATTATTTTACGTTGGTGTTATCTAATCAATAAATCATATATTTCTTTTTAAGGTTATATGCATATAGCTATTCAGAAAATAATTAACTAAATATTATAATAAACTAACATAAATTATCATAGTTTCCCTTGTTAGAGTTTTAAAAGTTTTAGGAATAATGCAATATAGCCAACAAATATCGATTTTTCAAAACAAAAATTCTAGGGTTAAATAAAATTAGACTAGTTAAAAAATTTACAACATATTAGCAAAAAGGAAATTCATTACTTTCTAACTATAAACATGAAAAAATAATCTTAATTTAGTCTGAATTTCTAAAACTCACAACAAAAAAGTTTTTTAGATGGTCATTTTATAAACAGAAATAACTTTGTATTGATATTTTTATAGTTTATCTTTACCTACATTTTGGCATATCAATTACAATAATATATAGGACCAAAATATAATGATGCAAGCATGACATACTAATATTTCAAAGGTGTGAGACCTAAAAACTCATCAGCTGAAGTCGGCAATAACTTATTCGAAAAGAAGTTTCTTGTTTGATCAAATGGCAATTAAGGATCTATTTTTGTAACTGACTGCATGTCTTTTTGTCTTTTCCAATATTTTTCACACGACACGTGTATTCTTACAAATAAAAACAACATTTTCCTATATAAATTTCAAAATAAAAAATGGATGGCTAAAACAAATGTCTTATAAGGTATTTCCGATGATACACTTTTAAGGATGAATTCTACTTGCATATTAATCTGATAAAATTATAATTTTGTCGATACAACATGAATAATTAGATTTCGGACTCTATTTATGAGATCTATTTTTTATTATGTATATTGTTATTGTTACTACTAGAATAATTAAATACTTTGAGTAAATCGTCAAAAAGCCAAATGTTATTGTTATTGTTACTACTAGAATAATCTCTCCAGGTAGCCCAGTAAAAGTACTTTATATGTACAAAAGAGGATGAGAAAATTAGATACAGAGATGAAAGAGAACGTTAAACATTAGAAATGTGTTAAGCGGGAAGGAAAATATTTTTCAATTTTCTCATGTTTGATTGACTTAGATATTTTGAAAAATATTTTCCAAATCAACTTATTTTCCTCAAATAACTTCCCTTGAAAAAGTTAGGAAAACATTTTCCAAAATTATTTTGAACCTCACACCTCAACTTTTCATCCTAACTTAAGTCTCGGGCAAGATTCTACTCCTAATTCTCAATTTAAGACCCGACTCTTGACCTCGATTCGAGTCGCAACTCTAAGTTCTGAATAGAATCAAAGTCGAATCTCGAGTTAGAGTTAGAGGTTGAATTTCGAGTCGAGTGTCAAATCTCGGATCGAGGTTGAGTTCAACTCAGGTGTCGGAGTCGAATTTCAGGATCGAAATCGCTGAGTGTCGGGGTCGGGGCGGGTCTCGCATCGAGGTCAAGTCTCGAGTCAGTGTCGAGGACAAGTCTTAAGTCGAGGTTGTGGTCAAGTCTCGGGTTGGGTGTCAGAATCGAGGTTGAGGTCGGGGTCGGGTCTCGAATTGGGTGTTGGGGTTGGAGTCAGGTCTTCGGTCAGGTGTTTGGGTGGTGAGTGAAAAATATTTTTCATTTATCAATCATACACTAGAAAATTATTTTCCACTCACCAACCAAATATGAGAAAATAAGTTAGAAACCAATTTATTTTTCAAGAAAACATTTCGTAAAGAAAACATTTTCCTTAATACCTAACACACCCTACAATTCGAATAATTTTCTTCCTACTAATACCTGATAGTCCTTTTTAATCATCCACTATATCTTGAGTCTGGTTCGTCAAATAAAACTTTTCATCATTTACTCCTATCAAAAATCCCAATTGAATCAACGTCATTTAGAACTTCGTACCCATTTAATACCGTAATTGCCCTTGACGATAATGATATATTTAATTTGCTTATATTTGTAACTGTTGTTAGTAAAAGGATCAAAACCATTCTCTTTGCTTAATTAAAGGTTAAATGGGGAGTTGAAATTACAAGGACTAAAATCATAATAAGACCATATCACAGTTTCGAAAATAATTATTTCCCCTATTTATAATTATCATGTAATGACCCTCCAGGTCATTTTTTAAAATTAAAGAATTCATTTCATCGTTTAGAGCGTTCCTGTAGCGACCCCAAGTCATTTATGACTTGCTGGCACTGACTGTTCGGTCGCCTGGTCGTTCGTTTGGGTTTAGGCCCGTTTTCCTGTTTTGGAGTTTTTATAACTTGAAAAGTTGACTTTGGTCAACCTTTTTGGAAGACGTGCTTAGATGAAAATTCCAGAATTTAAGACGAAATTCGTCCATATTTTTTCCTTCAACTTCAACTTGAGATTGCTCCTTCATTTTGAGTCCAAATTAAGTGATTCAAAAGGCAAACTTCAAGAGAATTTCGAGGGGAATCTAGTGGTGGTCCCGAGGAGGCAGATTAGGGGGCAGAGCCGATGCACAGGGTAGGGGAGTCCAGGCCCACTTTTATGCACCTCCAGCTAGAGGCAGAGGCCAGGGACAGGACCGTAGGGGTGGTCACCAGGGTATACGGGGTGGTCCAGCTTACTTATGTCCAGGCTTAGCTACAGTACCCGGTTAGAGTCCGTGGTCCAGCTTACCTGTGATCTGGTTTTGGCTACAGTACCCGGTTAGAGTCTGTGGTCCAGCTTACTTATGTCCAGGCTTAGCTACAGTACCCGGTTAGAGTCCGTGGTCCAGCTTACCTGTGATCTGGTTTCGGCTACAGTACCCGGTTAGAGTCCGTGGTCTAGCTTACTTATGTCCAGGCTTAGCTATAGTACCCGGTTAGAGTCTGTGGTCCAGCTTACCTGTGATCTGGTTTTGGCTACAGTACCCGGTTAGAGTCCGTGGTCCAGCCCACCCGTGCCCGACCTTTGGCTACAGCACCCGGTTCGAGTCCGTGGTCCAGCCCATATAGGTTGACTCATTAGCTATAGTACCCGGTTCGAGTCTGTGGTCCAGCTTGCACGTGGTGTATTCCTAATTCTTCACTAAAACTTCAGTTTAGTCTTGATTACTCTCATCTGTAGGTTGAGGTTTTGGAGGTTGGAGAGATTCCGATTAAAGTCCGGGACGTAATGAGATCTTGGAATATGATTGGGAATGGTTCAGTTAAAAGTCTGGAAATTGGTAATATTGTGATAGACCTTCTAGCTCCATTATTTTACTTCAACTGCCGGTCCATCTGCCGGGCTTATAGGGGTCCGTGCAGGTGGTTTCTTTTATTGTGCACGAGCGTACCCGTCGGGTTTATGGGAGCCCGGCGGAGTAGTTAGATTACTTGTCTTTGTTGCCTGTACGCTCGTGTACATACCCCCCATTTACTACTCTTTGCACTTGATGTGACCCTTTATTCGCATTTCAGTTTACTTTTGCTTATCTTGCTCAGTCGGCCGATGATGCCTACTGGGTACCTGTTGTTTTGGTACTCATGCTACGCTCTGCATCTATTTTGTGATGCAGGTCCGAGCACTAGTAGCCAGCGTTGATCGAGCTTGGAGTAGACTTATCCGGAGACGGGGGTGAGCACACGGCGTTTTGTACTATTTCAGTCTCCATCTGTATATATAGACTTGTCTTCTTCCTTTCGAGACAGTCCAGTCTCTGTTGTCCACTTTTGGGACTTGTACTCATTTTCTAGTAGCTCTGTATTAGTGACTTCCAGGTTCTGGGAGGGATCTTTATTTGTATATATGTTTTTGGTTTGTGTCCGCCTGTTTATATTGTTATTTGCCTACTCTTGTTTAATTTCTACCCTCAGACCCATTACTTGTTGTTCCGGGTTACGGGTTGGCTTACCTGCTGGCGGGTTATAGTAGGTGCCATCATGACTTGGTAAATCGGGTCGTGACATATCATATCAAAAAGATGAGTTTAATTAGGCATTACAGGAAGTCAGGAACATTAACAAACATGTCTTACATTGCTCAGGAATCAAAGATGATGTTGAGGGAAATAGATGAAACAATTTATATCGAATGTGTATGTATCGAGCAATTAAGCAATATTTTTTCTTTCATGAATATAATAACCAGTAATCGACTAATTTACCTATATATCAATCCCTAAATTTCTCAAAACTATGAAGTTCGATCTGATTTATTTTTACATAAACACATGATTACCATTAATACCAATGGTACGTAGTGTAACTGTACTAATGTTTGTAATCAAGCTAATAATTCATGAGATTAAATAAAGCAGAAAATTTGCAATCCCTTTCAATTCACTCAAGTCTATATCACAGAAGACATTAATTCATCAAATAAATAGTTGCTTCAAAGTCCCTTAATAAATGGGCAAACCACATAAATCTCACTAGTTTAGGTCTTAATTATTAAGATTCCCAATAGTTTCAAATATTACTTCCTGTACCATATTTTATGCTTAGAATACATGAGTCTGAATCCATGAGATACATGTATCTGCCGAATTTTAAAATTGAGATACAAAATTTATTTATTAAAATTAATTGGTTGGAACTGATTTCCTCAATTAGAGGAGTAATTGAGGATTTTCAAAATACATAGATAATTAATTTCATTTTATTATTCTTTAAAATAGTAAATTCATTAATATTATTAATATAAGATAAAAACATGTATATCTTGGTAATGCAATTTGATTAATTTCAAAATATTACTCTTAAAATAATAAATTCATTAATTTGATGTATCTATTATCAATATATGATGTATCCAACAAACTAAACACTTAGATACATGAGTGTCCTGCAAGTATATTCATATGTATCATAGAAGTATCTAGCATTAATTTCATGTATTTGTTATAGGTATCTAGTATTGATTTTATGTATCTATCTATATATATATATATATAATATTAATTTCATGTATCTTTTATATGTATCTAGTATTAATTTGATGTATCAAGTATCAATTGCATATGTTATATCCAAAAACTTGTATCTCAAATACATAGTAAGCATATACATCTAATTATGTGTATTTAAATTTCATACGTTATATCCAAAAACATGTATCTCGAATACATAATAAGCATATACATTTAATTATGTGTATCTAAATATGAAATGTAGCTGAAACACATGAATTTAGGAACAAATCACGACTGTAGAGTATCTGTCGTATCATTAATATCATCGTGTTCTTAAAAATCATGTATCCAAAATTTAATGGTGGATACATATACATGGTCAGACACCCCATTACTAAAAATACAACTCAGATCTTAATTAAGATTACTACTTATTGGATACACATGTTTGAAGGGCTATATCAAAGTAATATTGGTACTATCAAATCCATGCCACAATAACCAAAGAAAGCCTTAGAAGAACACCAGCAAACAAAAACTCTCTACAATACTCCCTTTGATCCTTTTGCGTTGTGGCATAACATAATCAAAACTAAGATCCATTTCTTTCGGAGACAAACAATCAAGACACACTCTGAATTAAAGTTTTCTCTGTAGCAGTTACTTTGATTTGATCTAGTTATAAATGAACAATACAAAATAATATTTGAGTTCAGGAGAATTTGTCGGCCATGGTGATGATATCTTGAGAAGAACAGAGTAGATTAGCTATTGTTGGAATGAAATTGTACGATGAAATTCTTGAATCATAAAGGAGGAGACATAATTGAGTGATAAATATGGGAGGGGATAATTAAGAGATAGTGGTTGATTTGGAGTGAAAGAGTTAATTAAACAGATAATTAATCAAGTAAAAATTAAAGGAATCCCATAGTCTAAGATCTAAATTACATTCTCTCCCTAATAATTCCAATATTACAAAAATCCCTTGAAAATTGATGCAGCCGGATACATAGGTACCATGCAGATACATTATAAAAGATACATTGTAACAAAATGTTGTTGCACTAAAAAAGGAACAATAACGTAAAATTTCTTATTGTTATATTAATTTCCTAGATTAACGCCTAACTGATCATAATCATTCCATATCCTAATAGGGGACAGTTTCACGATTTCAAATTTCAAAATTTCATCTTCTTCATTGAAGACGATTTTTGAACACCCGGTTGAAAAATTCATAATTTCAAAAAGAAACTCGATACATGATGAATATATCTATTTTGTTGAGGCATTCAGGAATTTGGGCAAGCGAAGTTAATTATGAAGGTTACAAAAGTGACGAAATTGTTGTTGGACAATCAATTTCATTTTTGAATCTCAAAGCAGCCATTTCAGCCGAGTTAGAGATCGATGAGGTAAGAAAAAACATTGAAATCCGATACATCATAGAAGGTAATTCATCTCCTATGAAAATTAAAAACGACATGGGTGTTAGACTATATTTAAAAGTGAAAAAAGTGAGCCTGATTTTGCAATGTATCCATTATGTATTGATAAAACGGATAAAATTGGTGGTGAGATACATAGCTTTGATGGAACATTCGAAGATGAAGGTATGTATCATGATACATAATTTTATCTTTTGTAGCTAATTTGGTATATCATTTGACTGTTTTGATCACCATTTCTTGAAATAAATTTATCGCTTACTTTTAAATGTCCACAGTCCACAGGTTGTTCCATATCAGAATTTATTTTCTCGATTTATGAAGCTGGAAGAAGATACATTGTTTGTCTTGAGAGGAAATAATGTACTTGTGGTAGGTTTCAACTAGATGAGATACTTTGCGCACATGCAGTTGCTGTTTTAAAGGACAAAAATATCGCAGATATGCATCCTTATTGCTCTAATTACTACAAGCCTGATGCATCAGCAAAAACATAAGGTTCCAATGGTTCCAATGCCAGATAAGGAAGATTGGTCGTTTCCCAGCAATGTTATAGATGAAACTGTGTGGCCACCCAGATACAAAAGATTGGCTGGAAGACCAAGGAAAAGAAGGAAAAAAACTGCAGATGAAAAGAGAACAGTAAACATAAACTGTTGTGGACGTTGTGGACAAGAAGGTCACAACAAAAGAACTTGTACTTTCTTCCCAAAAGAAAAGTGAAAGTGTTATTTTTGTAAGACATTCATGTTTTTGTTAAATAATTTTTGAATTAATCCATTATCACTTTTATTTTTATCATGAATAAAGTTTACTGTTTATTTTGGTTATTTTGATTCAATATTTATGAGTTTTGCTGATACATTTAAGAATTTGTTATGATTTTTGTGTTTAATGTTATTTTGGTACGTATGACTTATGTTGTTCAATTCAATAAATTGTTATGATTTGTGTGCAAATGTTATCTCCGATATACAAATATTTAGGTGTGTTTGTATCATATACATTATGGGGAAAATCTAATAAATTATGTAGACTATGTATAATGTATCATATACATAATAATTAATGTAGCATATTCATTAAATCATAAATAACCTATCTATTTTAAATAAGCTATTGTATCTGAGTACTTATATGATACATAAATTATACCATTAAGCTACTCACCACTGTATTTGTCACAATAAATATGAAAATATGTATTATATATATTATTATTTATTACAACTATTGTATCATATACATTATCAAAAAATTGTGTTATAAACATTAAATGAACAACATATATCTATTGATTACAATTTTTTCATAGATCTTTTTAGAATACAATTTTGTTTCACTTTTATAATTTTCAATTCAATAAGTTCTTCACTATAACCGTAATATACATTTCAATGTATTGTGATTTTATATGTTTTTTGACACAATATATTGACTTGTTACTGTTAGGAAATAAAAGTTTTAATCAAATTTATGTGCATTTCTGATTGATGTTGATTTAATTACATTGTTTAATTATAGAAATTTGTAAATGAAGACCAATATACATTCTGAGATTAAAGGAACAAAATATATTGACATTAAAAGTCAAACAAAACAAGTTTTTGGAGAAACGCTCCAACACTTAAGTTAATGTATCTTGAAAAGAGTACTAACTAAAAAACATTGTGTATCCATTGATACACAAAACTATTCCACATTAACTAAGGCATTATGATCCGGTGGTGTGAAATAACGCCTAGGCTTTGATGGATCGTCATTATCATGACTAACATATCTTGCTTCGGTTTTTTGACTGTCGTATTTCTATAGCAAGGTTGCGTATCTTGTGCGGTGATAATCAAATCGGAAAGCATTGGATTGTATTGGGATTTCGTCGGTAAGAAATTCAGCAAACACGGCCACAAACAATCCACAATCCCTACAAATGCAGAAGATACATTAAAAAAACGAATTGAACATATACTTTAAAACAAACTTTATAAAACTTACAGTGTGTCGCTTCCTTGATGAATAATGTCTTGTACATATTCAACAAGAAAAGGGTGATTTGGTTCCAATAAACATCGTGTTGTATATTGAACCAAACCTCAAAAAGTGTGTAGGAATTTGTTTTATCTTGTATTTCACAGACTATAATGAGACAAATGAACAATAGTTAAAGAGATAAAATAATATAAACATGATACATGCTGAATAATATACAGTTGAAATTTTAATGATTATTATATTTATAGCTAATACATAATATTAATATTTGTATATAATACACAATAACCTTAATAATGTCATTTATGTATTATATATGATAAGTCAAGATTGATACTTAAATAAGCATAATACAACACAATGTATGTCATTAATTGAGAGTGATACATAATCCAACTTATGTCATTAATTGAGAGTGATACATAATCCAACTTGTTACAAATATATTTATAACTTGATACATTGAGAAGAAAAATTGACAAATTTTTGTGTCAGTTAAAAGAAAGGGTTTTGAATCAAAATTTAAATTGCATGTTGATACATCACAATATGATAGCACTAATCTCTCAATAATGTTCATAAATTTAAATCACTAATTGATTCAAAGATTGAGCAACAAAAAAAACGCAGAAATAGATCAGAACTCATTACCTCGGATAGATTCGAACGAGAAATTGGGGATGATACTTTTCTATCCTTTTTTTTAGGGGTTTCCCAATCTTTGTTTTTGAAGAAGAAGGCACATCCTTCTTCACCTTCTCGATACTCACATTGGTCATGACTAGGGGATCATGCAATTTTTTCAATTCTCAGCCTAACCTAGATCTTCATTGTCATAAACATGATTAGTGTTGGATGGCATTATCTGGGTAACACCTAAACTGAATGAAGGAGGATCCTCCATAAATGTATCAGAATTTTGAATTTTAAAAAAAATTAACAACTATGAGCGAAAGTAATGAAATTGAAACAATACCTAGAAGGAATGAGAAATCCTTTGACTGGAGAGAGAAATATCTTGAAATTCAAATTCAAAATTAGAATGATAAGATCATGGGAGAGAATATGGCGTGATTTCAGGAGAGAAAAATTGGGGAGAGAAACGTGGATTAGGAGATATGGAGTTATGTATCCGGGAGTTTGGTTTAAGAAGTAAAAAAGGGGATTTTAGTAATATTTTAAAAAAGAAGGGAATAATAGAAAATAAGTAAACTAATGATGTGTATATAAGTAATTTTTCCAAAACGAAAGTAAATAGGTCTTCCTTTTAGTGAGTTATGAATTTTTTTTGGCAATAAATTTTTATTTTCTCTCTTACAGATCTAAAATTTTGTGGTCTTCTTTGTCATCTTGATAGTTATGGAGAAATTTTTTTGACAAAAAATTGTGTAATGGTGATGATTAGCATTTTCACCATCAAAATTTGATAGTAATGATAGTTGTGGCGCCTAAAGGAGATAAATATCTTGCGTGAAAGATAAGCAAGAAGGAAGAGAAATTGTTTTTCCTAACATGTAATGTATTTATTATATAAATTAGGGAAAATGCATAAGTACCCCCAGCCTATGCCCAAAATCTCTGAGACACACCTAACCTTTACTAAGGTCCTATTACCCCGAACTTATTTTTTAATTAATTAATTAATTAAAATTGTGTAATGGTGATGATTAGCATTTTCACCATCAAAATTTGATAGTAATGATAGTTGTTGCGCCTAAAGGAGATATGTGGTATCGTTGTGATAATTCTACTGCCAAGAGTTCTTGCGACTGATTTATTGCCGGCGTCGGCACAAGTCTTCCGCCATGGCTGAATCTCAACGAAGAAGTAAACAAAAAGTAAAATAAAAAAAAACGTTGGCATTTAAGTTATAATGATTAATAATTAAGTTTACCTTATTAAGAAATATCCAATTAAAAATTGACATGTATATATGTCTTATAAAAAAATGAAATTGATATTTAAAACTAGGGTATTTAATGAAAAAATAAAATAAAAAGTAATGTGGAAAATAGAGATGGGTCCATTTTGCTTTAATTTAACCCTGACGCGCTCACGTATGGTCACTTGCTTGTTCATCCAAGCCGATAATACACTACAAAATAGTCTAGGGGGGTTATAGGATTCCCGCAAAGTTAGAGTGTGTAATAGCAATTTTGACAATAGTTAAGGTGTGTTTTGAACCATTTTCCCTATTTTCTTAAAAAAATTATTGTTACCAAAGATTATATAAGTTGTAACTAAACTGATAATAAATTTCCCTTTTAGTGATTCACTTACCTTTGAATATTGTTGATTTGGTTGCAAATTTATTATTAATGAAAATATTCTTTTTGATAAGAAAATTACTTAGTGAACCTTAAGAGAATTTTTCTAGTCAAAATTCACGTAATCTTAAGAATATTGACTATATTTATTATCAGTCAATAATTCAATAATTATTTTTTCAAATGTAATTAATAATTAATGGACCAAATTAAATCTATCCCTTTGAGAAACAACTATATAAATCACATTTTCTCTTCTTTTTTTCACTCACCGAGTCTTCTCTTTATACAAATTAATATAGTGTGGCCACTAGCACCAAGGCCATCGCCATATCTACCACCTCCACCGCCGTCACCTTTACTCTAGGTACACTCCCTAGTGAAGGCGATGGCGGAAGAGGTTGTAGATACTCCAACGGTGGTGGCCTTGGTGTTGGTTGTTATGCTATATTAATTAATGATATTATTCTTGAATTTCTTGAACTTTTGGAGGTTCACATGGTAAAGACTCTCACCATTTGAAAGTAAATTTTATTTTGATTATATTCAATTTATAACATATTATTTATTACATGATGAACTTTTTTTATGTTTCATTAATATTCTTGTCAGTACCAAACAACTAGTGTTGCACTATATTTTAGTAGTACTACTACAATGGTATAGCCCTTTTATTTTTGTCCAATTCAATTTGTTCTAGCTATTATTGTGTGTGTTTCATGAAGATTATTTAAACGATTTGTCGGATAAGTTCTGCAAGAAGACTGTTTTCCTGTTTTACAAATTTATCCGAGAAATTCACTACTAGAAAACTGAAAATTCTGTGGAGATTTTACTTGGGAATTATTTACACAGAAAGTTCCTACGAATTTTTATGCGAAAATATGAAATTCCTAAATTCTAGATTTTTTTACCAGCAAAAAATATTTCCCTAGAAAAATTAATAGGTAAAATTGGCGTCATTTCCGTAAAATTATTTCCTGGAGAATTATTTGGATCAAATAATTTGCAAGTACAATTTTCATAGGTAAATTCGTAAGTAATGAAAAAAAATATGTTTTATTTGCTTGCAGTTTTTTATTTAGAAGATAGAAAGCATTAAATTATATGGCTAGTTATTTATCCAATAGAAAAATAACTATCATAAATATAATTAATTTTGATGTAATATTATTTATATTAAATTGTGTATTATTGAATAAGTCAAGCATTATATTTATGTATATAAAAATTCGAAACATTATTAATGTGAAGTTTATTCACCCCTCATTGATAAATTATATTAATTGAAAAATAAATAATTTTTACTTGTATATCCAATTGATATTTTTTTATAAGCATTAAAACTGATATATAATTTCACTATATAAAGTAGGTTATTAAATGATATTTATTTGCAAATTTATAATTAAGTATGTTAAAATATAATTATTAAAAGATAAATTAAATTATAAATACCACAAATACTTAATAAGATATACTATCAATTAGTGATTATAACTTTCTTGCAATTTAAAGTTATAAATTTATTTATATTTTTTATTTTTTATTTATAAAAACTTTGTATGCATAATTTAAATTTTGTTTATGTTTAATATGCTTAGTTATGGACATTATCGCATAGGAAGTGTAACCATAAAAATTTCATGATATGTTGGATAGTAGTGAGTTATTTTAAATATATAAATAGTTGTCATGTTTTACTTTTTAAGAGTCAAATTATATGAACTTTAGCCAATTTTTAAGATACATTTTATTACCATATTGATATGAGGTGAATTTAGAGTACTTTTGTGTAATTTATAACTATCTATATGGTATTTTAAGTACTCATTTAAATTAATTAAATTTAGCTTTAAAAATTAATCAAATTGGAGAAAGACAATGACAATTAGTGTACGATCATGGTATCTTTTGTACCACATTGAAAAAAGACACCAAATATTTAGCGTTTATAATGCTATGACTTAGAGTATTGGTAGAACGAAATTTCAAGGAGCAACTATAAATGAGTGGACATGGAATCTCATGGTAGGAGATAATAATTAATATTGTTTAAAGAAATTTATTTGAATATCTTCCTGCGGTTGTACTTGCGAATAAATTGGTAAGATTTTTTTCTAATTATTTTTTTTTTTACTAAAAACTTCTGAGATATTTTAAATATTTTTTGCAAGAAAATTCGCAAGTAATGTACCTGCAAAATTTAAATCCCTAAGTAAATTAGTTGGAGATTGTGAAATTCATAGGAAATAATTACCTATCAAGATTTTACTTTTGAATTCTTTTTTTTATAGGAAAAGCCGAAGGAAACTTATTTTCCTATGAATTTGCATATATAATACCCATGTAATTCACATTTTTCTTGTAATGATTATGTATTTGTTATTTTGTAGAAAGGAGATATCTATACTCTGTAGACCCAAGGCAAAGAAAGTCTACCTATACAACGAAGGTCCCAACAAGCTGCAAAGTTTTCATTACACAACTCATAAAAAGTAACAAACAATCTTAATTGATTGACAAACTTATTGTAAAAACATTAGCCATTGAATATTCATTTTGGATATATCATATTTTCTAACAAAAATTTTATCGTGATTTTAAGATTTCGTTGTTCAACTCTCTTAAAAGATTTGACTTCCCTGTATGTAGAGATAAGTCGATTTGACAAACACTTGAAGGGATATATGTAATTGCCTTCTATATATGCCGTTGCCTTAACTATATTGTAGTTAAATATGATGTAATTAGCTTATTTGTGTAATTGTCATATATAGTTAGATATGCTAAGTCGTTGATTGTAATTCGTAATACATGTCTGATTATTCAAGAAATTCACTACTTTTTATTGGTTTATTAGTAGTACTCTAACTACATTGTAGTTTTCAGATCTTCTTAAAAAGGAGCAATAAAGAAGTAAGTAAGAGAATAAAAATGAACATGCTGAAGAGAGATCAGTAGGAACATAGAAGAAAATGACTAGTTATTTTTTATTTATTTTTGCAGCCCATTTAATGATCCAAGAATAATGTAACTCTTCATATTTTAGGAGATATACTTGTTTGAAGTTGGACCTTAATCAAACTCATATATATGAAAAAAATTTCTACCCGATTTGTGCTAGAGTTCGGTTAGCACCTTAATTCACATCTGACACACTTTTCATACTTAAGACTTGACCTTTTAACTACGATCTAATTGATCGGGATCGAGTCTAACTCAATGATTAAAAATTTACTTTGATCACTTAAATTTTAGTCGTTAAATTTAACTTATGTCATATGTCAGTAATCTAACGAGTACATGAAAAATGGTGAAAATAAAACTTTGGTTCAATAGAGAACTCGTAGATACAAGGTTACACCACAGTGGTTGTACCCCCCAAACAAGGTGCGGTATAGAAGTGTTAGAAAGAAAGAGGTCACGGTGGACGTACAGAGCTGAGATTACAAACCACATCCCAGAAGGTCCTTGTCTGGCTTGGTACTTTCAAAACACTAGAAGAAGCTACAATGGCCTATGATACAACAACAAGGATGTATCACAACTCTAAAGCCAAACTTAATCGCCCCCCTCCCCCCAACAAATGAGGATAACCTCGAAAATGTTAATAATTTAAAAACTTAGTAATGTCTTCTTTGATGTATCTTTTTTTGTCTTTTGTTTTTCTATATAGAATTATATTTCGGTGAATTTTTTATGGTCCAACTTTTGGAGGTTGTAATTCATCTTTCAGTTTCATCTTAAAGTAGCAAGCTCTTATTTATTTTTGTTGAATTTTAGATTTTCTAAAAGAATTATTAGTACATTGATATGGGAATAGTCATATAGTTAACTAGACGATAAAGAACTTGATTATTATAAAAGGAATTTTCGCATATAGTCACTCAAAAATAGCTTAATTTTGCCTCAATAACTATAGTTTGCTAATTACGATCCGTGGCTACATGTTAGGGGAGAAGAGAGGTGAGCGAGACTGGGAGAGGGAGCAGAGAGGCAAGTGAGATTTGGAGAGGGAGGAGAGAGGCGAGCGAGATGAGACAATAATTTGTATAATTCGCACAGACCTACAATGAACACAAAGGAAAGGTCCGCTTTAGGATCATTTGAATAATGTGAAGATATAGACGAAGCAGCTAAAGCCAAATTAGAATATTCCGTTGAAGCAGAAATGATAGGATCGTAAGAATAAAAAGTCTATACACCTATCCGTATTATGTAGAATAGCCCGTCCCTTGAGCGTTAGCCCTAATACAAATTTCGGAATTATACAAATATGATAAAACTCGAAATAACAAATTTATACAAACACAAGCATCTGAACAGTTATACAAATTATATTATATAGATTATATTCTACAAATTATATTATACAAAATACGAAAACTACACGTTATAGAAACTTTAAAAAGTTATACAAAAAAACATTTAATGTTATTTTGTAATAAAACTGAAAAACCAAAGGAAATCACTGTCATATACAAATACAAACCATTATATACAAATACAAATCAAACGAAGAATTATTAGTTGTGAATTATACAAATTATACTAACACGTCGAATTATACAAACTCGAAGTCCGCCCACATATTTAACGCTTAGTGTTAGTCGCGAGTGATAAGTATAGAAAACTATAGCTATGATGAATAATTAAGGGAAAATGGTCTGAAAAATACTCCAACTTTGGCCGAAATTGTTGTTACGATACTAAACTTTATGGAGGACCTTTTGCCCCCTTGCACTATTTAATAGTGTATTTTAAAGGTATCTATGTGACCAAAGTGGACACTTTACTATTTTATAATGATGCAATTTTTTCTGATGTCCACGTGGACACATATATACCTTTAAAATACACTATTAAATAGTGAAGGGGGTAAAAAGGTCCCTCCATAAAATTTGGTATCGTAACAATAATTTCGGTCAAAGTTCGAATATATTTCAGACCCTTTTCCCAATAATTAAGCAGTATATATTTGCTTAACCACAT